>NC_036855.1:37837687-37860120 GCF_002910315.2 Salvelinus sp. IW2-2015 | reverse complement strand
AAGAGTTTTCATAATATGTACCTGATGTTTGCATACTGTACTGTCAAAAGTCTAGGTGATGCGGGTAAGGTGGAGTCAGGCGCAGGACACAGAGGTGAGTAATAACCGTAACTTGACTCAAAAACAATATTCCATMAAGGAGACAAATAATCCAGGTCACAAAACGAGAAAACTTGACAAACACGCACAAAACCAAGGGGGAAACCAAAGGGTTAAATAGGGAACAATGAATATGGAATGGAAACCAGGTGTGTATAATGAAGAGAAAAAAAATCGAAAATGAAACGTGGATTGGTGGTGACTAGAAAACCGGTGACGTCTACCGCCGAACGCCGCCCGAACAAGGAGCGGCATCAACTTCGACGGCAGTCGTGACAGTATCCCCCCCTTGACACGCGGCTCCAGCAGCACGCCGACACCGGCCTCGGGGACGACCCGGAAGACGTGGRGCAGGACGATCAGGGTGGAGACGGTGAAACTCCGGCAGTAACGAAAGGTCCAGAATGCCCTCCACCGGCACCCAGCATCTCTCTTCCGGACCGTACCCCTCCCACTCCACGAGGTACTGAAGGCCCCTCGCCCGACGCCTTGAGTCCATGATGGCTCGAACAGCATACGCCAGGGACCCCTTGATGTCCAGAGGGGGTGAAGGAACCTCCCGCACCTCAGATTCCTGGAGCGGACGAGCCACCACCGGCCTGAGGAAAGACACATGGAACGAGGGGTTAATACGGTAATCGGGGGGAGCTGTAATCTATAACAAACCTCATTCAGTCTCCTTAGAACTTAAAATGGCCCCACAAACTGCGGACCCAGCTTCCGGCAGGGCAGGTGGAGGGGTAGGTTTCGGGTCGAGAGCCAGACCCGGTCCCCCGGTGCACGAACACCGGGGCCTCAATGCGGTGGCYGTCGGCGCTCGCCTTCTGCCGCCTGATGGCCTGTTGCAGGTGTACATGGTCAGCCTCCCATGTCTCCTCCGAGTGCCGAAACCATTCATCCACCGCAGGTGCCTCGATCTGGCTCTAATGCCACGGTGCCAGAACTGGCTGATAACCTAGTACGCACTGGAAAGGAGATAGGTTAGTGGCGGAGTGAGTTCTGGGCCATCTCTGCCCAGGGGATGAAAGCCGCCCACTCCCCCGGCCGAAAACCTACCCACATCCTGGTTAACTCTCTCCACCTGCCCGTTACTCTCGGGGTGAACACCCGAGGTGAGGCTGACCAACGTTCCATAAACGCCCTCCAAACCGTGGATGTGAACTGGGGACCCCGATCAGAGACTATATCCTCAGGCACCCCGTAGTGCCGGAAGACGTGGGTGAACAGGGCCTCCGCAGTCTGTAGGGCCGTAGGGAGACCGGGCAAAGGAAGGAGACGGCAGGACTCTGATCCACAACATTAGGATCGTGGTGTGTCCTTGTGACGGAGGAGGATCCGTCAAGAAATCC
Source organism: Salvelinus sp. IW2-2015 (assembly GCF_002910315.2). NCBI lineage: Eukaryota > Metazoa > Chordata > Actinopteri > Salmoniformes > Salmonidae > Salvelinus > Salvelinus sp. IW2-2015. The sequence continues at coordinate 37,858,672 of NC_036855.1, read as the reverse complement.
ACCGATAGGTGTGACCACGGCCGTTGTGGAATGGGTAGGGGTTGTAATTTCCCTCGGGGCAGGTGTCTAGGTGCCTTGCACTGGGCGCACACCGAGCAGGGGGAAAAATAAACCCTCACGTCCTTAGCCAGGGTAGGCCACCAGTACTTCCCACTAAGACAGCACACTGTCCGCCCGATGCCAGGATGACCAGAGGAGGGTGGCGTGTGGGCCCAACAGATCAAACGGTCGCGGACAGCAGACGGAGCGTACAGACGTCCAACTGGACACTGGGTGGGAGTGGGCTATGTACGTAACGCCCACTCGATGTCCGCTTCCACCTCCCCCACCACCGGTGCCACCAGTCAAAAAGCCGGAAGTATGGTAGTGGGATCCGTTGACCGCTGCTCTGTGTCATACATCCGGGAAAGTAAGTCTGCCTTAGCGTTCTGGGAACCTGCTCTGTAGGATAGGGTAAAAACAAAATGAGTGAAAAACATGGCCCACCTGGCCTGGCGAGGGTTCATTCTCCTCGCCGCCCAGATGTACTCCAGATTGCGGTGGTCAGTCCAAATGAGAAAAGGGTGTTTAGCCCCTTCAAGCCAATGCCTCCACGCCTTCAGAGCCTTGACGACAGCCAACAGCTCCCGGTCTCCCACATCATAAAAGATKGCACAGGGGCGGAGTTTTGGTGGCGTACCCGAGCGCTGAGACAGCACAGCTCCTATCCCAYCCTCGGACGCGTCCACCTCCACTATAAATGCCAAGGAGGGATCAGGATGAGCCAGCACGGGAGCCGAGGTAAACAGAGCCCTTAGGTGACCAAAAMCCCTGTCCGACCCAGCAAGTGGAAGGCCGAATGTATCCCTGCCCCAGAGATTCGGAGACATATGTTTCCATAGCCGCCATCTCCTCCTGTGACAGAGGATACACGTGACTCCTGGGAAGTGCTGCGTCTACCAGGAGATTTATCGCACAATCCCCCCGTCGATGGGGTGGTAGTTGAGTCGCCTTCTTTTTACAGAAGGCGAGAGCCAAATCGGCATATTCAGAGGGGATGTGCACGGTAGAGACCTGGTTTGGACTTTCCACCATAGTTGCACCTATGGAAACACCTACACACCTGCCCGAGCACTTACGTGACCATCCCTTGAMAGCCCTCTGTTGCCACGAAATAGTGGGGTCATGATAGAGAGAGTTGGTGGTTGAAAGTATAATCTATACAGGACCTTCTAATCAGTAGATTTTACATGGGTGGAGTTTTGGCTTTCCTGTTGACATCATCAGGTGGCATAAGCAAAGCTCTTATATTATTTTGACAAGAAAGTCGAGTGACCACTCTAACAATGGAAATACACTACATGACCAAATGTATGTGGACACCTGCTTGTCGAACGTCTCATTCCAAAATCATGAGCATTAATATGGAGTTGGTCCCCCCCTTTGCTGCCATAACAGCCTCCACTCTTCTGGGAAGGCTTTCCACTAGATGTTGGAACATGCTTTCATTCAGCCACAAGAGGTCTGGCTATGATGTTGGGCGATTAGGCCTGGCTCGCAGTCGGCATTCCAATTCATCCCAATGGTGTTCGATGGGGTTGAGCTGAAACAGGAAAGGGCCTTCCCCAAACTGTTGCCACAAAGTTGAAAGCACATAATCGTCTAGAATATCATTGTATGCTGTAGCGTTAACATTTCCTTCACTCGAACTAAGGGGCTAATGCGCTTCAGCACTCGGTGGTCCTGTTCTGTGAGCTTGTGTGGCCTACCACTTCGCAGCTGAGCGGTTGTCGCTACTAGATGGTTCCACTTCACAATAACAGCACTTACAGTTCAATCAACAGTTAACCTGGGCAGGTCTAGCAGGGCAGAAATTTGAGCTTTTCAGTTAGGCCATTCTACTGACAATGTTTGTCTATGGAGATTGCATAGCTATTTGCTCGATTTTATACACCTGTCAGCAACGGGTGTAGCTGAAATTGCCAAATCCACTAATTTGAAGGTGTGTCCACATAGTATTGTATATATACACTGCTCACAAAAATAAAGGGAACACTAAAATAACACATCCTAGATCTGAATGAATGAAATATTCTTATTAAATACTTTTTTCTTTACATAGTTGAATGTGCTGACAACAAAATCACACAAATATTATCAATGGAAATCAAATTTATCAACCCATGGAGGTCTGGATTTGGAGTCACACTCAAAATTAAAGTGGAAAACACACTACAGGCTGATCCAACTTTGATGTAATGTCCTTAAAACAAGTCAAAATGAGGCTCAGTAATGTGTGTGGCTCCCGTGCTGTATGACCTCCTACAACGCCTGGGCATGCTCCTGTGAGGTGGCGGATGGTCTCCTCCCAGACCTGGACTAAAGCATCCTCCAACTCCTGGACAGTCTGTGGTGCAACGTGGCGTTGGTGGATGGAGCAAGACATGATGTCCCAGATGTGCTCAATTGGATTCAGGTCTGGGAACGGGCGGGCCAGTCCATAGCATCAATGCCTTCCTCTTGCAGGAACTGCTGAACACACTCCAGCCACATGAGGTCTAGCATTGTCTTGCATTAGGAGGAACCCAGGGCCAACCGCACCAGCATATGGTCTCACAAGGGGTCTGAGGATCTCATCTCGGTACTAATGGCAGTCAGGCTACCTCTGGCGAGCACATGGAGGGCTGTGCGGCCCCCAAAGAAATGCCACCCCACACCATGACTGACCCACCGCCAAACCGGTCATGCTGGAGGATGTTGCAGGCAGCAGAACGTTCTCCACGGCGTCTCCAGATCTGTCACTTGTCAATGTGCTCAGTGTGAACCTGCTTTCATCTGTGAAGAGCACAGGGCGCCAGTGGCGAATTTGCCAATCTTGGTGTTTTCTGGCAAATGCCAACGTCCTGCATGGTGTTGGGCTGTAAGCACAACCCCACACTGTGGACGTCGGCCCTATATCACACTCATGGAATCTGTTTCTGACCGTTTGAGCAGACACATGCACATTTGTGGCCTGCTGGAGGTCATTTTGCAGGGCTCTGGCAGTGCTCCTCCTGCTCCTCCTTGCACAAAGGCGGAGGTAGCGGTCCTGCTGCTGGGTTGTTGCCCTCCTACGGCCTCCTCCACGTCTCCTGATGTACTGGCCTGTCTCCTGGTAGCGCCTCCATGCTCTGGACACTACGCTGACAGACACAGCAAACCTTCTTGCCACAGCTCGCATTGATGTGCCATCCTGGATGAGCTGCACTACCTGAGCAACTTGTGTGGTTGTAGACTCCGTCTCATGCTACCACTAGAGTGAAAGCACGCCAGCATTCAAAAGTGACCAAAACATCAGCCAGGAAGCATAGGAACTGAGAAGTGGTCTGTGGTCACCACCTGCAGAACCACTCCTTTACTGGGGGTGTGTTGCTAATTGCCTATAATTTCACCTGTTGTCTATTCCATTTGCACAACAGCATGTGACATTATTGTCAATCAGTGTTGCTTCCTAAGTGGACAGTTTGATTTCACAGAAGTGTGATTGACTTGGAGTTAACAATTGTGTTTAAGTGTTCCCTTTATTTTTTTGAGCAGTGTATATAGTGTACATGTCCTCAACAATGAAGGCCGGCGGGAGGAGGCGAAAAAAAATTGCCGAAAGGCCACTTGCGTCCACTTATCAATCAAATGTATTTATAAAGCCCTTTTTACATCAACAGATGTCTCAAAGTGCTATACAGAAACCCAGCCTAAAACCCCAAATAGCAAGCAATGCAGACGTAGAAGCACTTTGGCTAGGAAATTATCCCTAGAAAGGCAGGAACCTAGGAAGAAATCTAGAGAGGAACCAGGGTCTAAGGGGTGGCCAGTCCCCTTCTGGCTGTGCCGGGTGGAGATAGAACAATCTGGCCTTAATGGCCATGTACTTCAAGATGTTCAAACTTTCATAGATAACCAGCAGAGGTCGAGACAGCTGGTGCTGTAGAGAGAGAGAGAGTCAAAAACAGCAGGTCCGGGACAAGGTAGCACGTCCGCTGAACAGTTCAGGGTTCCATAGCCACAGGCAGAACAGTTGAAAATGGAGCAGCAGCATGACCAGGTGGACTGGGGACACCCAGGAGTCATCAGGCCAGGTAATCCTGAGGCATGGTTCTAGGGCAAAGATCCTCCGGGAGGAGAGGGAGCGAGAGAGGGAGAGAGAATTAGAGGGAGTTGGTGAAACAGGTGAGGCAGTCATTAGAGAAACRAAGGCTGTTGAGTCTGCCGATGAGAATACGGTGATTGACAGAGTCGAAAGCCTTGGCCAGGTTGATGAAGACGGCTGCACAGTACTGTCTTTTATCGATGGCGGTTACGATATCGTTTAGTACCCCGAGCGTGGCTGAGGTGCACTCGTGACCAGCTGGGAAACCAGATTGCACAGCGGAGAAGATACAGTGGGATTCGAAATGGTCAGTGATCTGTTTGTTAACTTGGCTTTTGAAGACTTTAGAAAGGCAGGGCAGGATGGATATAGGTCTGTAACAGTTTGGGTCTAGAGTGTTTCCCCCTTTGAAGAGGGGGATGACCGTGGCCGCTTTCCAATCTATAGGAATCTCAGACAATAGGAGAGGTTGAACAGACTAGTAAATAGGGGTTGCAACAATAGCGGCGGATAATTTTAGGAAGAGAGYGTCCAGACATGTCTAGCCCAGCTGATTTGTAGGGAACCAGAATTTGGGTGAAGGAGAAGTGGAGGGTGCAAAGCTGTTGGCCGGAGTTGGGGTAGCCAGGTGGAAAGCATGGCCAGCCGTAGAGAAATGCTTATTGAATTTCTCGATTATCGTGGATTTATCGGTGGTGACAGTGTTTCCTAGCCTCAGTGCAGTGGGCAGCTGGAAGGAGGTGCTCTTATTCTCCATTGAATTTACAGTGTCCCAAAACTTTCTGTAATTAGTGCTGCAGGTTGCAAATTTCTGTTTGAAAAAGCTAGCCTTTACTTTCCTAACTGACTGTGTATATTAGTTCCTGACTTCCCTGAAATGTTGCATATCGCGGGGACATTCAATGCTAGTGCAGTACGCCACAGGATGTTTTTGTGCTGGTAAAGGGCAGTCAAGACTGGAGTGAACCAAGGGCTATATCTGTTCTTCGTTCAAAAGGGGCATGCTTATTTAAGATGGTGAGGAAAGCACTTTTAAAGAACAACCAGGCATCCTCTACTGACGGGATGAGGTCAATTCCCGGGCCAGGTCGATTAGAAAGGCCTGCTAGCAGAAAGTTAAAGTTTGACAGTGATGAGGGGTGGTCGTTTGACCGCGGACCCATAACGGACGCAGGCAATGAGGCAGTGATCGCTGAGATCCTGGTTGAAAACAGCAGAGGTGTATTTAGAGGGCAAGTTGGTCAGGATGATGTTGATGAGGGTGCCCATGTTTACAGATTTGATGCTCCAGATACTCAACTAGTCTAAAGAAGGCCAGTTTTATTGCTTCTTTAATCAGAAGAACTGTTTTCAGCTGTGCTAACATAATTGAAAAAGGGTTTTCTAATGATCAATTAGCCGTTTAAAACTATAAACTTCAAGAAGGGCATGTTTTTATGAGAGGGGATGGGAGGTTGGGATTGGAGGATATATCTTTTCCTTACATACTTTATTCCCCAAGTGCATCTACACATATTCAGAATTTAAATTGGTATTTATGTGCCTTTTCTTTAATWAAAAAAAATGATTATGGTAGCCCACAGATGAATACAAACTAAATATGACATTATATTAATGTCTATATTGAACTTGGAACCGTAATGTTTGGGAAATTTTTGGTGAAGTGGTAAAAGAGGATGATAACCATGTTATTTGTGATAATTGTGAGGTGCTATACAAATTTGACAGTCACAAGATAGGGACTTCAAATATGGCACGTCAAGGGAACTGTAGGTCTACTGATGGGTTGCAGGCCTAACTGAAATCTGGACACTGAATGTACCATAGGTCTATAACCTCTCACATAGCCTTATATAATATTAACGCAGAATTAAACATTTCTTGCAGTAAAATTATACAGCAAATGTACATTTTTACTRAGGAAAAGGAGTGGGTAAATATGATTTCTTTCTTTCAGCATCTTGATAGAAAACGAAAGCACGGTTAGGTACTGTCTGTAAATGTGTTATTTTTATCAGCGTCATAAAGCTGATAGCATTTCAAGCCAAACTGAAATAGTATCAGCAACATATTGGGTTGTTTTCACAGGTTTAATTTCCTTAAACCTGGTCAAACTAATTTCACAAGGACATTTCTCACTGAAAATCTTTCTCTTTTTTTGTTTGTATTTGCATTTTCTCCCGGTCCCTAAAAGTCTTTGCTCCATGACAGAAGCAGAGGTGAATGAGAAAACTTACCGATGTCAGTTAGTTTTAAGCATTCATTCTATTCTATTCTATGACATTATTCTGGTGAGCAAGCAAGGGTTTATTTCATCTTCTAGGGCAACAAGTAATGACAGAGTAGAAGCTGCATGTATCTAATCATAGACAAGTTGACTAACAAATAGCCTACCAAAATGTTGGAAATTATAAGCAGAAACATATTGAATTTTGAATTCAGATTTTCACTTTATCACATACAGTGCATTCGGAAAGTATTCAGACCCCTTGCCAAATGTATAAAAAAAAWACGAAATACCTTATTTACATAAGTATTCAGACCCTTTGCTATGAGACTCGAAATTGAGCTCAGGTGCATCCTGTTTCCATTGTTAATCCTTGAGATGTTTCTACAATTTGATTGGAGTCCACCTGTGGTAAATTCAATTGATTGGACATGATTTAGAAAGGCACACACCTGTCTATATAAGGTCCCACAGTTAACAGTGGATGTCAGAGCAAAAACCTACCTAAACCAAGTAATTGTCCGTAGAGCTCCGAGACAGGATAGTGTCGAGGCACAAATCTGGGGAAGGGTACCAAAAAATGTATGCAGCATTGAAGGTCCCCAAGAACACAGTGGCCTCCATCATTCTTAAATGGAAGAAGTTTAGAACCACCAAGACTCTTCCTAGAGCTGGCTGCCCGGCCAAACTGAGCAATCGGAGGAGAAGGGCCTTGGTCAGGAAGAACCRGATGGTCACTCTGACAGAGCTCTAGAGTTCCTCTGTGGAGATGGGAGAAACTCCAGAAGGACAACCATCTCTACAGCACTCCACCAACCAGGCCTTTATGGTAGAGTAGCCAGACAGAAGCCACTCTTCAGTAAAAGGCACATGACAAAATTCTCTGGTCTGAATTAACCAAGATTGAACTCTTTGGCGTGAATGCCAAGCGTCACATCTCGATGAAGCATGGTGGTGGCAACATCTTGTTGTGGGGATGTTTTCCAGCGGGCAGAGACTGGGAGACTAGTCAGTATCGAGGGGCGAAGGTTCAACTTCCAACAGGACAATGACCCTAAGCACACAGCCAAGACAACGCATGAGTGGTTTCGGCACAAGTCTGAATGTCCAAGAGTGGCCCAGCCAGAGCCCAGACTTGAACCCAATCGAACATCTCCGGAGAGACCTGAAAATAGCTGTGCAGCGACGCTTACCTGTCCAACCTGACAGAGCTTGAGAGGATCTGCAGAGAAGAATAGGAGAAACTCCAAAAATACAGGTGTGCCAAGCATGTAGCATCATACCCAAGAAGACTCAAGGCTGTAATCGCTGCCTAAGGTGTTTCACCAAAGTAATGCGTAAAAGGCATGAATACATATGTTAGTGATATTTCAGTTTTTTTATTTTATACATTTGCGAAAATGTCATTATGGGGTATTGTTGGTAGATTGATGAGGAGAAAAAACTATTCAATCAATTTTTGAAAAACGTCTGTAACYTTACAAAATGTGGAAAAAGTCAATGGATCTGAATACTTTCCGAATGCACTGTACCTATCTTATCATGAGGGGCCATAGAGGGAGAAGAGTCAGTAGTGTGGGAGAAGGGAGTGCTCTTTATCATGCAGATAGCAGTGGTATTAATTCATATGAAATCATCAGGAAGATAAAGACGCTGTACAACTATAGACTGGTACATCTGTGTTAAGATCCATCTCCTAAGCTCTGTAGTCTCTGTGCTTCTGTGTAATGTAAAAATTAGGTGCTGCTGGCGCTGCAATCTGCTACAGATAGCTCACTGTGATAGCTGTAGGCGCTGAGAGCATTGCTTTTGCTTCCAATAATCRTGGGAGACCTGCTAGCAGCAGTAGGGAGAGGCTGTGTTTAAACTGCTCTAAATGCAATGTTCCCACACAGGATTCCAGGCAGCCACAGCTCTGGTGTGTGTGCGCAGGCGTGCATCTGTGTATGCTTGTGCAAACACAGTCCTGGCTATTTCTTTGAGGGATGGAAACAACCATGTAGCCTACCACTCCCTCTCTAATGAGACCCATGCATACACGCGCACACACACACATTGACACATACACACAAACTCACACAGCACAGCATGAGAAATGAAACCTGACATGTTAATTACTTCTTCTAATCAGGGACTGTCATGACAATGAGAGGCAGCCTGCATCCCAAACAGCACTTTATTCCCTATATAATGCACTACTCTTGACCAGGTCCCATAGAACTCTGGTCAAAAGTAGTGCACTATGTAGGGAATACGATGCCATTTGGGACACATCAGAGATACAAACCCAACTCACTGTGCACAGTGTGTGTGGTGTCTGTGTGTGTGTCGTTATAATTATTTCCAGGTTGTGTGTGTGTTCACGTGAGAGAGCGAGACACAATCATCACCAGAATACCACTTATTTCACTGCTTATCAAATCTAGCCTGAGAAGAATTCTGACTCTTTCTGTGAAACAAAATAATCTCTGAACACAGTGTCTACAGTAGTACCCTTCTTATACTACTAAGCCAAGCAAAATACTGGCTTGGTTTTTCATACACCACAGTTGCTGGAGCTGTGTTGAATAAGATGTTGTGAAAAGAAAAGTGTGACCGCAGAACTGTTTGGTTCAGCACAATAGTGTGAAAAGTGTACAAGTGATAGCATTTTAATGAATAACAGCACACAATGAGATACCTGATGTAGGTAAAACATCTAGTTTTATAGTGGACAACAAACGCAATATCCAAATGATTTTGATGGGCTGGGATTGTGGCAGGAACTGTGCTGACCTAGCTTCAGGGGAAAGCTGGTTCCACCATTGGGATGCCAGGACAGAGAAGAGCTTTYACTGGGCTGAGTAGGTGCTATCTTCCTGTCAGCGTGAAAGGGCCAAGAGACCAGAGGTGGCAGAACAGAGTACTCGGGTTGGTGTGTAGGGTTTGAGTATAGCCTGAAGATACGGAAGGGCAGTTCCTCTTGCTGCTCTGTAGGCAAGTACCATAGTCCTGTAGTGGATGCGAGATTTGAATGGAAGCCAGTGGAGTGTGCAGAGAAGCGGGGTGACATGGGAGAACTTGGGAAGGTCGAACACTAGGCGGGCTTTGGCGTTCTGGATAAGTTTCAGGGATTTGATGGCACAAGCGGAGCGCCGAGCCAACCATGAGTTGCAGTAGTCCAGAAGGGAGATGACAAGTGCCAGGATTAGGACCTGCGCCGCTTCCTTTGTGAGGTATGGTCATACTCTATGGATGTTGTAGAGCATGAACCTGCAGGAGCGAGTCACTGCTTTGATGTTTGCAGAGAACGACAGGCTGTTGTCCAGGGTCACGCCAAGGTTATTTGCACTCTGGGAGGGTGACACTGGAGTTGTCAACCGTGATGGAGAGGTCTTTGAGCGAATAGGCCTTCCCCAGGAGGAAAAGCAGCTCTGTCTTGTCGAGGTTGAACTTGGTGGTGGACTGACATGCAAGCTGAGATATCTGCAAGGCACGCAGAGATCCGTGTTACCACCTGTGTGTCAGAAGGGGGGGAAGGAGAACAGTAGTTGAGTGTCATCCACATAGCAATGATAGGAGAGACCATGGATATGACAGAGCCGAGTGACTTAGTGTATAGAGAGAAAAGAGGAGAGGGCCTTGAACCGAGCCCTAGGGGATACCAGTAGTGAGAGTTTGGATGCAATCCAAGAGTGTGCAGAGCCTGAGACACCCAGCCCTGAGAGGGTGGAGAGAAGAATCTGATGGTTCATGGTGTCGAAGACAACAGATAGATCTAGGAGGATGAGAACAAAGGCGAGAGAGTCAGCTTTGGCAGGGCGGAAAGCCTCCGTGACACAGAAGAGAGCAGTCTCGATTGAGTGAGCTGTCAAAGCCTGATGGGTTAGGGTCAAAAAGATCATTCTGAAAGCAATGGCCAGAAAGTTGGACAGACACAGCATGATCAAGTGTTTTGGAAAGAAAATAAAAAAGGCATACCGGTCTGTAGTTTTTGACGTCAGAGTGGTCAATTCTTGTGGAGGGGAGCAACTCTGGCCCTTTTGAAGTCAGAGGGTCACTCAGCCACGAGCTGGCTGCGTGGAAAGAGGACAGTGCAAGTCATGGGATGCAGAAAGGGAGGAGAGTAGGGTCGAAGAGGCAGAATCAGGAGACAGAAGGATTTATTTATGATTAGAAGGGGAGAGAGTAGTGGGAGAGAGAACGTAAAGCTGACGATGGCACTTGACCATCTGGGTAGGGGCTGAGTGGGTAAGGTTGGAGGAGAGGGAGACAGAAAAGGAAACAAAGTAGTGATCAGTGACCTGGATTAAGTTGCAGAGGGATTAGTAGGTGAACAGCCTCTAGTAAAGATGAGGTCAAGTGAATTGCCTGCCTTGTGAGGGAACTGGGAAAGGGTAAGGTCGAAAGAGGCAAGGAGGGGAAAGAAAGAGGTGGAAAGAAAGGAATCGAAGGCAGACGTTGGGAGGTTGAAGTCGCCCAGAACGATGAGTGGTGAGCCATCGGGAAATTTATCAAGGTGTCAATCTCATTGACGAACTCGCTAAGGGCACCTGGTGGGTGATAGAMAACAAGTGGACAGTGACAGCATGGAATTCAAATGAGATGGTGAGTGAGTTGAGTGAGTGAGAAAAGAATGAGTAGCCCTGTGCCACAATCACGATGACTAGATGCTCTCTGACTATGAGAGAACATGTAGTTAGATGAAGAGAGATCAGCTGGAGTAGCAGTGTTCTCTGGGGTGATACATGTCTCTGTCAGGGCAAAAACGTCTAGAGACTGAAGGGTAGCATAGGCTGAGATCAACTTGGCATTCTTGACCACAGATCAGCAGTTCCAAATGGTGCCGATTAGAAGGGTTACAGCCAAGGGGTGGGGAGCATCTGTAAAGCTTACAGGGAGAGGAGTGAACAGGTATAGAAAGCACACACATAGTTGACAAAGCTACATAAGGGKAAAATGAAATCATCTGAAAATAACCAGGTAAAATACTCAAGTGAAAGAGTTGTGTGGAGCCTTCCTCTCTTTCCTTCCTCAAACAACTCAGCAGAACCGTCTTTGTTTCAGCAATGAGAACGCTGCTGACATGATCGCCACTTACAGCTGCCACTGAGAAAACAAGGGAGACTGAAAGAATTGACACTAATTCCTAATTGCCTAGCATAGGAGAAACCACTCCCCCTCCAATACAGCCACTGATTASCAAAACAACAACCGTCAGTTATTGCCCTGCCCCTTAATCCTGATTGATGTGTCAGCAATCAGCTGCAAATTAGGAATAGTTAGCAATTCACACACCAAGTAGGCTACTGGGAAAGTAAAATACACTTAAAGTAAAATGCAGTACTAGAAAACAACAGATTAAGATAAAAAMTATACTTATCACTCCTGGAGATATCAGGAGTCCTCAAGATATAGAATTCACAGGCAGGGATGACGGACACAAACTTTCGTCATGGTGAGTTCAGGGATTCAAGTGCATTTTGGGGAAGATGTAATGAGTGTGTAGATGGACGCAAGGGTGTGTGTGTGTGTGAGTTATGAAGGTGTGTGTCAGTTATAAAGGTACAGTACGCGTGTGTCACCTTGTTACAGCTCATTCTGAAGAGCGTGAAAACCAGCAGGTAGCAAGGGTAGATCACTAGACAGCTGACCAGTCCCACAGCAACATTATCCCCATTTCACCAGCCTTGACACCGGCATAGACCTACAATAGGACAACACAATCAGTACTGTAAAATGTGCATTACCACACACACACACACACACACACACACACACACACACACACACACACACACACTTCTCTCCTTCTCCCTTTACTTGTTGTTCCTATTGGATATGATACTATACCACAAAGTGTTAGCTAGCAGGCTGAGCTGCAGCAGGTTCCGATAATGGTGGCCACACATGAATTTCACACTTAGCTTGTAATGCCTATTGACATGGTCCTATTGAAAACATGCACGGTTCAATTTCCAAACTTAAAAATGTTTTACAACATGCAGCAGGCTAAGTATTAGGGATGGGCATGAGTACTCATACTCGAACATCAGTATCCACTTGCAAATAATCACGTTTTAAATACATAATAAAAKAAATATTTCCGAGTTAATTCATACTATTTAGCTCAATTTAATAGCAATTGTCCATGTTACGTTGTAAAATACAGGGATAACCCATTCAATCAAACACATTATATTTATGATGATGTTAACGTTTCAATTTCGCCTCCCCATACCTGCAGCTGTGGTTGGATTATTTGTTGGATTATTTAGACTGAAAATCATCTGGTTTGCATCCCATATTAGGAGCATACTGTATCAGACCATGTTTATAGTAAAGAAGAGAGGATGTGTACTGCCTTTTGCTAATGATTTGCTTGAAGGTTTGTTGGGGAATGCGTTTAYGTTTTCTAACTAGCATAAATACCAGAAGAAAGCCCAGAGAAAAAGCACTTTGCTCTCTGTTAAAGGGGAATTTCACCCTGGGGGAATATGTGCTTGTTTTCATCATTTCTGAAGCATTTCTAGAAAAGTGTGTCACGCACTGGCCTTAGTATTCTTTGTTTTCTTTATTATTTTAGTTAGGTCAGGGTGTGACATGGGGAATGTTTGTGTTTTGGGTGGTTATATGGTAAAGGGGGTGTTGGGTTTAGTGTATGGGTTTGTGTTGAGTGAATGTTTCTAGGTATGTCTATGGTTGAGTGAATGTTTCTAGGTATGTCTATAGTTGCCTGAGTGGTTCTCAATCAGAGACAGATGTCTTTCATTTGTCTCTGATTGGGAGCCATATTTAAGGCAGCCATGGGCATCATGCATTTGTGGGTAATTGTCTATGTCTGTGTCTYTGTTGCATGTTTTMGCACTTAGTCATMTATAGCTTCACGTTCGTCTATTTGTTGTTTTGTTTAGTTTTTCTTCTTCTAAATAAAGAGAAGATGTATTTTTCACACYCTGCGCCTTGGTCCTCTRTCTCTCCCTTTGACGATRGTGACAYAYTMASKRARKWWWCKKYYARKAWMSWSCYMGWSYAYSGMCAYSYSMYSSKWSGCWMAADGYWWRKKRSMARYWSGGKMMKSYMWMTYHWHYMMYYGGGASSMHSGYSARKWKKYYYWGWATYTKGRCRRSCTRMMMWYSAMRTSGKYYKYGCMKWAMSRMAMASMYYMRGKWKTYWYMYMMRWSRWSGGWGMKYAMYRMGSWYMCCRYSWWSMARAYKSCCAWWYMWRSTRMMMSYMYYYMSTWKSWYMRAGRYYMRCYWSMSRKSYMAYYWYASRRMRMCKCWSTTSCCYSSRMWWKRYMYSKSKSCMSYASTKCSYGCWGWSKCCMWMWRACSWWYTYMYYKMRYKMMMSRCRKCWMRWKMRMTRKYWYMRCKMMRMSMMYMMWMWCCWKKWCRSSGKWKTGSTWYYSKRKSWMMSSGRKRTYKYKRKMYWGCRAMYWYSCCMSKWRKWKYCYRKWYMRKTCKAGMYKSRCWCCWSGMYCKYSCKTAKATSMSWKKASKRMMYCYCKRMSWMWSKRKMMWTCSRSWKCAWKMRSCSSTMCYYYTWKWRCRKRSRRSRRMRKKWMSWSGYMRMKKGSGYWSKKTMCKWRSWMGRKWGSRTSSMRWYMSMRMSRGCMSWKYYYKGKCKYRKCSRCWMRACMGTCKYYRYRTRCCMYKYKCACRTCRSCGKSCKYGRCRWMTTKKWCSASRMSSRKCYSSWKMCKRSYYYSMWRKWMMYRSTCWWCKSAMCKSTMGAGGATGCCTGGTTGTTCTTTAAAAGTAATTTCCTCACCATCTTAAATAAGCATGCCCCTTTCAAATAATACAAAACTAAGAAAAGATATAGCCCTTGGTTCACTCCAGACCTGACTGCCCTCGACCAGCACAAAAACATCCAGTTGCGTACTGCATTAGCATCGATTAGCCCCCGCGATATGCAACTTTTCAGGGAAGTCAGGAACCAATACACACCGTAAGGAAAGCAAAGGCTAGCTTTTTCAAACAGAAATTTGCATCCACTAACTCCAAAACGTTCTGGAACACTGTAAAGTCCATGGAGAATAAGAGCACCTCCTCCCAGCTGCCCACTGCACTGAGGCTAGGAAACACTGTCACCACCGATAAATCCACGATAATCYAGAATTTCAATAAGCAATTCTCTAGGGCTGGCCATGCTTTCCTCCTGGCTACCCCAACCCCGGCCAACAGCTCTGCACCCCCCACAGCTACTTACCCAAGCCTCCCCAGCTTCTCCTTCACCCAAATCCAGATAGCAGATGTTCTGAAAGAGCTGCAAAACCTGGACCCGTACAAATCAGCTTGGCTAGACAATCTGTACCCTCTGTTTCTAAAATTATTGCAACCCCTATTACTAGCCTGTTCAACCTCTCTTTCGTATCGCCTGAGATTCCTAAAGATTGGAAAGCTGCCGTGGTCATCCCCCTCTTCAAAGGGGGTGACACTCTAGACCCAAACTGTTACAGACCTATATCCATCCTGCCCTGCCTTTCTAAAGTCTTCAAAAGCCAAGTTAACAAACAGATCACTGACCATTTCGAATCCCACTGTATCTTCTCCGCTGTGCAATCTGGTTTCCCAGCTGGTCACGATTGCACCTCAGCCACGCTCAAGGTACTAAACGATATCATAACCGCCATCGATAACATAATAGCTATGTTAACTAGCAAATAGTGAGGAGAAACAATAATACAACAGTTTACTGTTGAAAATCTCTAAAACTGAAGCTGGTTTTACTATAAAAAAAATTTTTACCTAAGCATGCCTGATATACATGGCTGTTGATAGATACTGTCTGCCTACCTACCTAGGCTCATTTGTCCAGTCTGGTCACTGTGCAAAGGTTGAGGGTTATGTCATATTTCTTTCTATTAGGCTAGATAGTGTTGTAAATGCAATCTCTGTTCCTGTGCACATGTATGCATGTTCAACTGGTCTACCCTAATGTTGATATTATGTTGGCAAGGTGCAACTGTTGTTTAAACTTTAGAATAGAGTGTAAAAAAAAAAAAGTGTCTTATAGAAAATACAGTGTGGTGCCAGAGCTTCGTGTATTGTGTGAACTGTATCCCTCTCGGGGGATTAGACATTATGCTGGATTTCAAACAGATGACTCATGAGGAGCTGAATGGCAGTTTATCATGATGGAAACTCCTCCCACAGCTTTACAACTACAGTATTCCCTGAATTTACTGTATGTTTCTTTGGAATGGCAATTTCATCATGATCCCTTCTCCCATCATCTGCTGATCATTAGTTCTCTTAGCTACATATTGTTACACCAGATCATGTGATTTAACCAAATATTTTTGGTATCCATTACTGAGAGTTACAGGATATGCACTCTTTGGTATAGCACAGATAATATTTACCAACCTTAGCGAATTTAGAAAATGCTCCGTTATTAAAATATTTTTTTTGCGCCATAAAGTATTCCAACACAATGCGCACAGCCATCGTGTCTATTTTTCAAGTCTTCTCACTAATTGATCAAGACAGGTCTCACATTATCTGGTGTAACAATCTGTAGCTACAGTTCTCTGCTCTTGTGTGTCTCTACACCTGAGACACAGTTGGACACACTGTACTACACTGTTAAAAAAAAAATGTATGTTACTTTTACCATATAACATTCTTGTTGAATACCCAGTTCTCTTGAGTTAGCATTCATGTACACTCCCCTGTATTTTTGAATTTGACAAATAAACATTCTTTGAATATCTGAATGTCTCGCATTTGTTTGATGCTATAGAGCCCTTTACAGCTTATGCAAATATCTTCTATGAATTCATAAGGGAAGTCAAAATTCAAATATTGATAGAAAATATTCATATTTTGTCACGATCCTCTTCCTGGAAATGACTGGACCAAAGCGCAGCGTCGTACGTGTTCATGATATTTTATTTAATCAGAACACTTGAACAAAAATAACAGAGAAAAATGAACAGTTCTGTAAGGTAACTAAACTATACAGAAAACAACTACCCACAAACACATGTGGGAAAAGGCTGCCTAAGTATGATTCCCAATCAGAGACAACGATAGACAGCTGCCTCTGATTGAGAACCACACCTGGCCAAACACAAAGAAATATAAAAAATATAAAGAAAGAAAGTAGAATGCCCACCCTAGTCACACCCTGGCCTAACCAAAATAGAGAATAAAAACCTCTCTATGGCCAGGGCGTGACATATTTACTTCATGGTGGTTCTAAATCAGGGCTTTCCGACCCTGTTTCTGGAGAGCTACCGTCCTGTAGGCTTTCACTCCAACCCTAATCTAGCACACCTCATTCTAATAACCTGAACCAGGTTAGTTACAACTGGGMTTGGAGCAAAAACCTACAGTATTCTGAAGAGCGTGAAARGACTTTACCTTCATTAATCTGATGACAGTTATTTATCTAATCCACTATCTATGTTTAATTGTTACCTGATTAAATTAATCATGTAGCAATTAACTCATTAGGATTTGGGGCACCACGGAAGAAGTTGTTTAACTTCATGACGCACGGATCCCTTTAGCGGGATTTATAATCATGAAATCACAAGTGAAATATACCAAAACACAGTTTAGCTTGTTGTTAATCCACCTATCGTGTCAGATGTTGAAAATATGCTTTACAGCGAAAGCAATCCAAGAGTTTGTGAGTTTATCAATCACTAGACAAAACAGTAAGAACAGCTAGCCGCAAATTAGCTTGGTCACGAAAGTCAGAAAAGCAATGAAATTAATCGCTTATCTTTGATGATCTTCGGATGTTTTCACTCACGAGACTCCCAGTTACACAATAAATGTTATTTTTATTCGATGGTTTGCGCGTTATGTTCAGAAAACCACAGGCTCGTGCCGGTCCTGAAGGGCGGACAAAAATTCCAAAAAGTATCCGTAATGTTCGTAGAAACATGTCAAACGTTTTTTTATAATCAATCCTCAGGTTGTTTTTAACATACATAATCGCTAATAGTTCAACCAGACGGTAAACTATTCAATACTACAGAGAAAGAAAATGTCGAGCTACAACTCTCGGGCGCATGAACTAATCAAAGGACACCTGACGCGTTTTAATAAATCTCGCTCATTTTTCAAAATTAAAAGCTTGAAACTATGTTTAAAGCCTGGTCACAGCCTGAGGAAGCCATTGGAAAAGGAATCTGGTTGATACCCCTTTAAAATGGAGGATGGGCAAGCAATGGAACAGGGATTTTTCCAAATAAAAYGCACTTCCGGGTTGGATTTCCTCAGGTTTTCGCCTGCAAAATCAGTTCTGTTATACTCACAGACAATATTTTGACAGTTCTGGAAACTTTAGAGTGTTTTCTATCCTAATCTGTCAATTATATGCATATTCTAGCATCTGGGCCTGAGAAATAGTCCGTTTACCTTGGGAACGTTATTTTTRCAAACATAAAAATAGTGCCCCCTAGCTGAAAGAGGTTAAAGAATTACCATCTCCCAAATGAAACTTTAAGGTCTTTACCTATAATATCCATAAAAGAGTCAACATATTAATCATAACCTCTGAACAATCATAACCTTCTTGGTTCTGCATAAACCCCAGCCTTGGTCATGATTCAGTACTACAGAAATTGGTTTAATCATTTATTTACTAGCTAACTAAATAATAACACAGAAAAAACATACACTCTTTACATGAGACAAAGGTCCCTTGTGGATTGACAAATACAATGGCTTATTACACAGATGGAGAGGGGGGAAAAGAGAGAGATGGCGAAAAGGGGAAACTTATTGTGGATACATAACTATTCTCCCATTAATCATATACATTGCACACGAACCGCGGCCCGTTTGAAGTAAGAAATCATGAATGTATTTATGTCTGAAATCCCTTCGTTCGTCATTGATGTCTGTCGGAACCAAGCCTTCTCGCAAAGGGGTTCGGTTGGCCTTCTCTCGGGCTTGAGTGTAAGGCTCTAACTGTCCATAAAAGGTCATAATGTCCTTCTTCTTAGTTGTTTGTGGTCAATGACTTGTCATGTAGTCTGGAGCAGAACTAAAAGTTGGTGTTCCCTTCCAATCATTCTGGAAGATTGGTCCTCTYAAGACAGGCTAATCAGCCGTGTCCATGATCCCCAGTGGGGTAATGAGAGCAGCGTAGTAGACGATGGTCTGAAGAGAGTAATAGGATGGTCCTACTTGAATTCACTTTCCTAGATACCGTACTTAGGACAGCTAATCAGCTGTACCAGTGATTGTCTGAAGTGAGATTCTCACCTCTTCCTCCTTGTGATGTTATTCAGGATTCGGAACACGATGGACATGAGCTGCAGCTCTTCGTCTCTCTGGTCTAAAGGAAGGTGAGTTTATTTCTTCAACTCGTGTTGAGGTTCAAAGTTTCAACCATTTCTAACATGTAGCTAACGCCTCATGTTTCCTGGTCTAAAGGCTAATTTCTCTTCCAAGCCTTTATGCAGTCTTGGTCAAAAGGGGCATTCCGTCATGCTGACAAGCTCTCTGACCTCATGATATGCTCAACGCATCGGATGAAACGTTATACCTGTAATGGCCATACTTTCCAAGTTACAGTATTTCCTCCATAAGATTTTTAATGACATTACAAAATAATCAACCATATGACATTAGTTTTCCATATCTCCCCACTGACCATTCCCCACATTCTTTATGTTAGAATTATTGTTCCATTATCTACTTTTTGGACGTTAGAGTTTTGGGTGGGCAAAAGTCTCTGGAGACAAAGGGACATTCCTTTAGCCAATACTGGAGCGTAGAGAGTCTTCTCCTACTTAATTTACAAACGGGTGTGGAGGTGTCAAACCCCCCACCCCCCACCCTTCTTCTACCACAGTATGGTGGCACCTTAATTGGGGAGGAAGGGCTCGTGGTAAAGGCTGGAGCGGAATCAGTGGAATGGTATCAAATACACCAAACATGGTTTCCATGTGTTTGATGCCATTCCAGTCGCTCCATTCCGTCCTCCCCTCAGCAGCCTCCTGTGTGTTCTACATGGTTTTATGCTGAGCCACGCTAGCTGCGTTTACAAAGGCAGTCCAATTCTTATATTTTTTCCACTAATTGGTCTTAATCACACCAGACAGTTTTCAGAACTGATCTGATTGGTCAAAAGACCAATTAATGAAAAAAAGATCAGAATTGGGCTGCCTGTGTAAACGCAGCTAGAGTCCTTTAACAAGCTTCGGGATACACTGGCAATTGTGTTCGGCATGGTGGGCTGGGAAGCTGAGACTCTTTGTGCTTGTGGTGATGGGCTTGTCCTGTCTGCTGTGAGCGGCCAGCTGGATAAGATTCTGCCGAAAGTGGTGTAGGGCTTCTTAACCACCAAATGTTTGGTCCTCTTGCAGAACATTTGCTGGTAATGCATGTCTCCTGGAAAGACATGGTTGTGGTGTTAATATTTTACACTTTTCGTGGAAGGTACATAGGGCAACACTCCTTTGTTGGTAAAGGTATCACCGAAGTGGGACCAGCAAGCGTATTGTTTAGGGACAATGAGGGGACATTGGGAGCTGCTTTTGAGAGGAATGAACTGTCAACAAAGTGAATGGGCTGGGGGGGGSRWAAYYAYGMMMMYAAAYMRRRKYGYAYGSKWTMMTMMMMWWMGGYYYWTMYYGYYGWWWMGSKKCRRKAWTMSRRRRKWWKKKKAKKYMWKKWMMWKRMMWWWAYSKKKAYSCRMSKKKAKCKAAAKCCCCTTCCTCATCTCAAAGTACTGTCTGTAAACCTCCTTCATTCTTGTCAATAGTAGCCCTTTGRATGGGAATTTTGTAGACATGTCTTTGTATTGTGTTTTGAGAATCTGCAGAGAGAAGAATGAGGTGGTTGTGTCATTACTGTTGTAGTCTTGATTCTATACCTTTCAGTGTCCCTTGCTGGTTTCAGTCCCACAATCTTGTTGTGCTCTGTAACCACACGTTTTGTCCACTCCCTCATGCTTGTGTACCCCTAATGCCCCAACTTTGGGGTATTTTTCAGCAGGGCACTGTGGAATGACTCCAGGTAACCTGAGTTTTACAAAAATAAAAGGTAAAAAGAGAAGAGAAGTAGACTAAATTGATTACATGGTCTGGAAGGTACTCTGTGGTCCTCATGCTACCTCTAACCACCTGTAACCGCATAACACAACCCATACAAACACTACCCAGTTCATGTTTATAACAAACTTACTGTAAATTGAGCTATCTTAGCCATCAGCTTGTAAATATTTTGGCCAACTTACCTTCTGCAGAGCTAGGGGTTGGAAGCGCATGATGATGGAATCAGATTCTGAACCAACTACAACAAAATACAGAACAATACACAATTGAAAGACCCCACTAATTGTATTGATCTCCATTAGACTGGCTAGCTAAGCATACCTAAAATGGACATTTCAATATTGTCAGCTTGCTGTTAGCTAACTAGCGTCACTAAATTGGCAGCAAGATTGATAGCCAGCTGAGACTGGCTGAAAATCAACCATCGACAATTTATACACTTCATCATTGCTACCAACACACAAACAAAGAGCGAGTTAGCTATACAAGGGAAAGCTCGGTTTGTTGTTTTGGAAGTCATTAGAAAAAGTTTAGTTAATTGCTAGTTACCMTTTGAGTTTGGATGCCACGACATGGTCAGCTTCAGTTGCTGGGACCGTTTCTATCTGTCCAGTGATCCTGCCCACCAAGGCCGGGTCTTAGGAGC
>NC_036855.1:37830279-37837587 GCF_002910315.2 Salvelinus sp. IW2-2015 | reverse complement strand
CAGAGAGAGAATGCCAGAGTCGGCACAGCCAGCCCTGAGGCAGCCAGATGTCGCGCCAGCCACAGCCTGAGATCGGCAGCCAGCCGCTAGCCAGCGACTTCGCGCAGAGGGTCTCGAACAGGCCCCCAGCCCACAAGGAGGGGGCCGATCTTCCAGAGCCGCCAGTCAGCCAGGATCTACCAGAGACAACGAAGCGGATATTGACAATGGTGGAGTGGGGGCCACGTCCCGCACCCAAGCCGCCGCCATATTAAGGCCCACACCCCGGACCCTCCCTTTATGTGTCAGGTTTTGCGGCCGGAGTCGCACCTTTTGGGGGGGTTACTGTCACGCCTGGCCTTAGTATTCTTTGTTTTTTATTATTTAGTGTAGGTCAGGGCTGTGACATGGGGAATGTTTGTGTGTTTGGGTGGTTGATGTGGTAAAGGGGGTGTTGGGTTTAGTGTATGGGTTTGTGTTGAGTGAATGTTTCTAGGTATGTCTATGGTTGCCTGAGTGGTTCTCAATCAGAGACAGATGTCTTTCATTTGTCTCTGATTGGGAGCCATATTTAAGGCAGCCATAGGCATCATGCATTTGTGGGTAATTGTCTATGTCTGTGTCTATGTTGCATGTTTTTGCACTTAGTCATTTATAGCTTCACGTTCGTCTATTTGTTGTTTTGTTTAGTTTTTCTTCTTCTAAATAAAGAGAAGATGTATTTTTCACACGCTGCGCCTTGGTCCTCTYTCTCTCCCTTTGACGATYGTGACAAAGTGAGATATATTTCCCAAATAATTGTCCAGGAGGAAGGTCAGGGCTGCGCTCGCTGAAYGATACACCCTATGACGGCTTCCGGTGTATTGATGGGGGGAGGGRSGAGATCTAAAAATGTATRTAGTCCTGCTTTGTTGCATTTCGCAAAGGCTCTATGTTATACTGATTGCACTATATGTTTTCTTGGGTGTAGATATGGCTGTCCTAGTTCGATAGAGCCATTGGACGTCTTTCAGAAATGTTCCTATCAGCAATTCATCTCTCCAGAAATAAGTCTTTCACTGTTGCCGCCTGTTATAGACCCCCCTCAACTCCCAGCTGTGCCCTATACACCATATGTGAATTGATTGCCCCACATCTATCTTCAGAGTTCATTCTGTTAGGTGACCTAAACTGGGATATGCTTAACACCCTGGCCGTCCTACAATCTAAGCTAGATGCCCTCAATCTCACACAAATCATCAAGGAACCCACCAGGTACAACCCTAAATCTGTAAACATGGGCACCCTCATAGATATTATCCTGACCAACTTGCCCTTCAAATACACCTCTGCTGTTTTCAATCAGGATYTCAGCGATCACTGCCTTGTTGCCTGCCTCCTTTATGGTTCCGCGGTCAAACGACCACCCCTCATTACTGTCAAACGCTCCCTAAAACACTTCTGCGAGCAGGCCTTTTTAATCGACCTGGCCCGGGTATCCTGGAAGGATATTGACCTCATCCCATCAGTTGAGGATGCCTGGTTGTTCTTTAAAAGTAATTTCCTCACCATCTTAAATAAGCATGCCCCTTTCAAATAATACAAAACTAAGAAAAGATATAGCCCTTGGTTCACTCCAGACCTGACTGCCCTCGACCAGCACAAAAACATCCAGTTGCGTACTGCATTAGCATCGATTAGCCCCCGCGATATGCAACTTTTCAGGGAAGTCAGGAACCAATACACACCGTAAGGAAAGCAAAGGCTAGCTTTTTCAAACAGAAATTTGCATCCACTAACTCCAAAACGTTCTGGAACACTGTAAAGTCCATGGAGAATAAGAGCACCTCCTCCCAGCTGCCCACTGCACTGAGGCTAGGAAACACTGTCACCACCGATAAATCCACGATAATCAAGAATTTCAATAAGCAATTCTCTAGGGCTGGCCATGCTTTCCTCCTGGCTACCCCAACCCCGGCCAACAGCTCTGCACCCCCCACAGCTACTTACCCAAGCCTCCCCAGCTTCTCCTTCACCCAAATCCAGATAGCAGATGTTCTGAAAGAGCTGCAAAACCTGGACCCGTACAAATCAGCTTGGCTAGACAATCTGTACCCTCTGTTTCTAAAATTATTGCAACCCCTATTACTAGCCTGTTCAACCTCTCTTTCGTATCGCCTGAGATTCCTAAAGATTGGAAAGCTGCCGTGGTCATCCCCCTCTTCAAAGGGGGTGACACTCTAGACCCAAACTGTTACAGACCTATATCCATCCTGCCCTGCCTTTCTAAAGTCTTCAAAAGCCAAGTTAACAAACAGATCACTGACCATTTCGAATCCCACTGTATCTTCTCCGCTGTGCAATCTGGTTTCCCAGCTGGTCACGATTGCACCTCAGCCACGCTCAAGGTACTAAACGATATCATAACCGCCATCGATAACATAATAGCTATGTTAACTAGCAAATAGTGAGGAGAAACAATAATACAACAGTTTACTGTTGAAAATCTCTAAAACTGAAGCTGGTTTTACTATAAAAAAAATTTTTACCTAAGCATGCCTGATATACATGGCTGTTGATAGATACTGTCTGCCTACCTACCTAGGCTCATTTGTCCAGTCTGGTCACTGTGCAAAGGTTGAGGGTTATGTCATATTTCTTTCTATTAGGCTAGATAGTGTTGTAAATGCAATCTCTGTTCCTGTGCACATGTATGCATGTTCAACTGGTCTACCCTAATGTTGATATTATGTTGGCAAGGTGCAACTGTTGTTTAAACTTTAGAATAGAGTGTAAAAAAAAAAAAGTGTCTTATAGAAAATACAGTGTGGTGCCAGAGCTTCGTGTATTGTGTGAACTGTATCCCTCTCGGGGGATTAGACATTATGCTGGATTTCAAACAGATGACTCATGAGGAGCTGAATGGCAGTTTATCATGATGGAAACTCCTCCCACAGCTTTACAACTACAGTATTCCCTGAATTTACTGTATGTTTCTTTGGAATGGCAATTTCATCATGATCCCTTCTCCCATCATCTGCTGATCATTAGTTCTCTTAGCTACATATTGTTACACCAGATCATGTGATTTAACCAAATATTTTTGGTATCCATTACTGAGAGTTACAGGATATGCACTCTTTGGTATAGCACAGATAATATTTACCAACCTTAGCGAATTTAGAAAATGCTCCGTTATTAAAATATTTTTTTTGCGCCATAAAGTATTCCAACACAATGCGCACAGCCATCGTGTCTATTTTTCAAGTCTTCTCACTAATTGATCAAGACAGGTCTCACATTATCTGGTGTAACAATCTGTAGCTACAGTTCTCTGCTCTTGTGTGTCTCTACACCTGAGACACAGTTGGACACACTGTACTACACTGTTAAAAAAAAAATGTATGTTACTTTTACCATATAACATTCTTGTTGAATACCCAGTTCTCTTGAGTTAGCATTCATGTACACTCCCCTGTATTTTTGAATTTGACAAATAAACATTCTTTGAATATCTGAATGTCTCGCATTTGTTTGATGCTATAGAGCCCTTTACAGCTTATGCAAATATCTTCTATGAATTCATAAGGGAAGTCAAAATTCAAATATTGATAGAAAATATTCATATTTTGTCACGATCCTCTTCCTGGAAATGACTGGACCAAAGCGCAGCGTCGTACGTGTTCATGATATTTTATTTAATCAGAACACTTGAACAAAAATAACAGAGAAAAATGAACAGTTCTGTAAGGTAACTAAACTATACAGAAAACAACTACCCACAAACACATGTGGGAAAAGGCTGCCTAAGTATGATTCCCAATCAGAGACAACGATAGACAGCTGCCTCTGATTGAGAACCACACCTGGCCAAACAAAAAGAAATATAAAAAATATAAAGAAAGAAACTAGAATGCCCACCCTAGTCACACCCTGGCCTAACCAAAATAGAGAATAAAAACCTCTCTATGGCCAGGGCGTGACATATTTACTTCATGGTGGTTCTAAATCAGGGCTTTCCGACCCTGTTTCTGGAGAGCTACCGTCCTGTAGGCTTTCACTCCAACCCTAATCTAGCACACCTCATTCTAATAACCTGAACCAGGTTAGTTACAACTGGGKTTGGAGCAAAAACCTACAGTATTCTGAAGAGCGTGAAAYGACTTTACCTTCATTAATCTGATGACAGTTATTTATCTAATCCACTATCTATGTTTAATTGTTACCTGATTAAATTAATCATGTAGCAATTAACTCATTAGGATTTGGGGCACCACGGAAGAAGTTGTTTAACTTCATGACGCACGGATCCCTTTAGCGGGATTTATAATCATGAAATCACAAGTGAAATATACCAAAACACAGTTTAGCTTGTTGTTAATCCACCTATCGTGTCAGATGTTGAAAATATGCTTTACAGCGAAAGCAATCCAAGAGTTTGTGAGTTTATCAATCACTAGACAAAACAGTAAGAACAGCTAGCCGCAAATTAGCTTGGTCACGAAAGTCAGAAAAGCAATGAAATTAATCGCTTATCTTTGATGATCTTCGGATGTTTTCACTCACGAGACTCCCAGTTACACAATAAATGTTATTTTTATTCGATGGTTTGCGCGTTATGTTCAGAAAACCACAGGCTCGTGCCGGTCCTGAAGGGCGGACAAAAATTCCAAAAAGTATCCGTAATGTTCGTAGAAACATGTCAAACGTTTTTTTATAATCAATCCTCAGGTTGTTTTTAACATACATAATCGCTAATAGTTCAACCAGACGGTAAACTATTCAATACTACAGAGAAAGAAAATGTCGAGCTACAACTCTCGGGCGCATGAACTAATCAAAGGACACCTGACGCGTTTTAATAAATCTCGCTCATTTTTCAAAATTAAAAGCTTGAAACTATGTTTAAAGCCTGGTCACAGCCTGAGGAAGCCATTGGAAAAGGAATCTGGTTGATACCCCTTTAAAATGGAGGATGGGCAAGCAATGGAACAGGGATTTTTCCAAATAAAARGCACTTCCGGGTTGGATTTCCTCAGGTTTTCGCCTGCAAAATCAGTTCTGTTATACTCACAGACAATATTTTGACAGTTCTGGAAACTTTAGAGTGTTTTCTATCCTAATCTGTCAATTATATGCATATTCTAGCATCTGGGCCTGAGAAATAGTCCGTTTACCTTGGGAACGTTATTTTTYCAAACATAAAAATAGTGCCCCCTAGCTGAAAGAGGTTAAAGAATTACCATCTCCCAAATGAAACTTTAAGGTCTTTACCTATAATATCCATAAAAGAGTCAACATATTAATCATAACCTCTGAACAATCATAACCTTCTTGGTTCTGCATAAACCCCAGCCTTGGTCATGATTCAGTACTACAGAAATTGGTTTAATCATTTATTTACTAGCTAACTAAATAATAACACAGAAAAAACATACACTCTTTACATGAGACAAAGGTCCCTTGTGGATTGACAAATACAATGGCTTATTACACAGATGGAGAGGGGGGAAAAGAGAGAGATGGCGAAAAGGGGAAACTTATTGTGGATACATAACTATTCTCCCATTAATCATATACATTGCACACGAACCGCGGCCCGTTTGAAGTAAGAAATCATGAATGTATTTATGTCTGAAATCCCTTCGTTCGTCATTGATGTCTGTCGGAACCAAGCCTTCTCGCAAAGGGGTTCGGTTGGCCTTCTCTCGGGCTTGAGTGTAAGGCTCTAACTGTCCATAAAAGGTCATAATGTCCTTCTTCTTAGTTGTTTGTGGTCAATGACTTGTCATGTAGTCTGGAGCAGAACTAAAAGTTGGTGTTCCCTTCCAATCATTCTGGAAGATTGGTCCTCTAAAGACAGGCTAATCAGCCGTGTCCATGATCCCCAGTGGGGTAATGAGAGCAGCGTAGTAGACGATGGTCTGAAGAGAGTAATAGGATGGTCCTACTTGAATTCACTTTCCTAGATACCGTACTTAGGACAGCTAATCAGCTGTACCAGTGATTGTCTGAAGTGAGATTCTCACCTCTTCCTCCTTGTGATGTTATTCAGGATTCGGAACACGATGGACATGAGCTGCAGCTCTTCGTCTCTCTGGTCTAAAGGAAGGTGAGTTTATTTCTTCAACTCGTGTTGAGGTTCAAAGTTTCAACCATTTCTAACATGTAGCTAACGCCTCATGTTTCCTGGTCTAAAGGCTAATTTCTCTTCCAAGCCTTTATGCAGTCTTGGTCAAAAGGGGCATTCCGTCATGCTGACAAGCTCTCTGACCTCATGATATGCTCAACGCATCGGATGAAACGTTATACCTGTAATGGCCATACTTTCCAAGTTACAGTATTTCCTCCATAAGATTTTTAATGACATTACAAAATAATCAACCATATGACATTAGTTTTCCATATCTCCCCACTGACCATTCCCCACATTCTTTATGTTAGAATTATTGTTCCATTATCTACTTTTTGGACGTTAGAGTTTTGGGTGGGCAAAAGTCTCTGGAGACAAAGGGACATTCCTTTAGCCAATACTGGAGCGTAGAGAGTCTTCTCCTACTTAATTTACAAACGGGTGTGGAGGTGTCAAACCCCCCACCCCCCACCCTTCTTCTACCACAGTATGGTGGCACCTTAATTGGGGAGGAAGGGCTCGTGGTAAAGGCTGGAGCGGAATCAGTGGAATGGTATCAAATACACCAAACATGGTTTCCATGTGTTTGATGCCATTCCAGTCGCTCCATTCCGTCCTCCCCTCAGCAGCCTCCTGTGTGTTCTACATGGTTTTATGCTGAGCCACGCTAGCTGCGTTTACAAAGGCAGTCCAATTCTTATATTTTTTCCACTAATTGGTCTTAATCACACCAGACAGTTTTCAGAACTGATCTGATTGGTCAAAAGACCAATTAATGAAAAAAAGATCAGAATTGGGCTGCCTGTGTAAACGCAGCTAGAGTCCTTTAACAAGCTTCGGGATACACTGGCAATTGTGTTCGGCATGGTGGGCTGGGAAGCTGAGACTCTTTGTGCTTGTGGTGATGGGCTTGTCCTGTCTGCTGTGAGCGGCCAGCTGGATAAGATTCTGCCGAAAGTGGTGTAGGGCTTCTTAACCACCAAATGTTTGGTCCTCTTGCAGAACATTTGCTGGTAATGCATGTCTCCTGGAAAGACATGGTTGTGGTGTTAATATTTTACACTTTTCGTGGAAGGTACATAGGGCAACACTCCTTTGTTGGTAAAGGTATCACCGAAGTGGGACCAGCAAGCGTATTGTTTAGGGACAATGAGGGGACATTGGGAGCTGCTTTTGAGAGGAATGAACTGTCAACAAAGTGAATGGGCTGGGGGGGG
>NC_036855.1:37790395-37829294 GCF_002910315.2 Salvelinus sp. IW2-2015 | reverse complement strand
ATGGGAATTTTGTAGACATGTCTTTGTATTGTGTTTTGAGAATCTGCAGAGAGAAGAATGAGGTGGTTGTGTCATTACTGTTGTAGTCTTGATTCTATACCTTTCAGTGTCCCTTGCTGGTTTCAGTCCCACAATCTTGTTGTGCTCTGTAACCACACGTTTTGTCCACTCCCTCATGCTTGTGTACCCCTAATGCCCCAACTTTGGGGTATTTTTCAGCAGGGCACTGTGGAATGACTCCAGGTAACCTGAGTTTTACAAAAATAAAAGGTAAAAAGAGAAGAGAAGTAGACTAAATTGATTACATGGTCTGGAAGGTACTCTGTGGTCCTCATGCTACCTCTAACCACCTGTAACCGCATAACACAACCCATACAAACACTACCCAGTTCATGTTTATAACAAACTTACTGTAAATTGAGCTATCTTAGCCATCAGCTTGTAAATATTTTGGCCAACTTACCTTCTGCAGAGCTAGGGGTTGGAAGCGCATGATGATGGAATCAGATTCTGAACCAACTACAACAAAATACAGAACAATACACAATTGAAAGACCCCACTAATTGTATTGATCTCCATTAGACTGGCTAGCTAAGCATACCTAAAATGGACATTTCAATATTGTCAGCTTGCTGTTAGCTAACTAGCGTCACTAAATTGGCAGCAAGATTGATAGCCAGCTGAGACTGGCTGAAAATCAACCATCGACAATTTATACACTTCATCATTGCTACCAACACACAAACAAAGAGCGAGTTAGCTATACAAGGGAAAGCTCGGTTTGTTGTTTTGGAAGTCATTAGAAAAAGTTTAGTTAATTGCTAGTTACCGTTTGAGTTTGGATGCCACGACATGGTCAGCTTCAGTTGCTGGGACCGTTTCTATCTGTCCAGTGATCCTGCCCACCAAGGCCGGGTCTTAGGAGCTGCTTGGCGGAGCTGCTAGCTAGCTGCCTATCAAGCTTGCAGGGTTTTCTTGAGGGCTTGAACACAGCCTGCAACGCGGTTAGCCATTGTGGCTGGGACCGCAGATTGTCCCGGGCTTGTGGCTGTCTAGATCCCTGCTGTTTGTTTTTGTTGTTTCCAATCTTCCCTGCAACCTGCCCTATCTGGAACTGGGGGGAGTAACAGCGTGACCTACTGTACGTTGCTACTATGACAAATACCAAAGCCGGCAGGAGTACCGTTGAGGATCTTTTAAATTAACAAAAGAATTGTTATAGAAACAGTTGTAACAACAACAAGAAAATAGCTTCAAGTGTTGTGTCCAAATACTGGAGTAGTCAACTAATATTATTATTACGTTTATTTGTCAGGGACCATGTACAACATGACATTGCACCAGATTTAGCTAAATAGCTGATTTTCATATGTAGTCCCTGGGCAGAAAACAATTACCATTAATACATAAATACAATCTTACAGTATAACACACTATTAATACNAGCTAAATAGCTGATTTTCATATGTAGTCCCTGGGCAGAAAACAATTACCATTAATACATAAATACAATCTTACAGTATAACACACTATTAATACAGTGCCTTTGGTATTCAGACCCCTTGACTTTTCAACATTTTGTAAAGTTACAGCCTTGTTATGAATTGATWAAAAAAAARAATCCTCATCAATCTGTAGACTAAAGCCTCAAGTCTTCTTGGGTATGTCATTACAAGCTTAGCACACCTGTATTTGGGGAGATTCTCCCATTCTTCTCTGYAGATCCTCTCAAGCTCTGTCAAGTTGGATGGGGAGYGTTGCTACACAGCTATTTTCAGGTCTCGCCAGAGATGTTCAATCGGGTTCAAGTACGGGCTCTGGCTAAGCCACTCAAGGACATTCAGAGACTTATCCCGAAGCCACTCCTGCGTTGTCTTGGCTGTGTGCTTAGGGTCGTTGTCCTGTTGGAAGGTGAACCTCCACCCCAGTSTGAGGTCCTGAGCGCTCTGGAGCAGGTCCTCATCAAGGATCTCTCTGTACTTTGCTCCGTTCATCTTTGCCTCGATCCTGACTAGTCTCACAGTCCCTGCCGCTGAAAAACATCCCCACAGCATGATGCTGCCACCACCATGCTTCACCGTAGGGATGGTGCCAGGTTTCCTCCAGACWTGACGCTTGGCATTTAGGCCAAATAGTTCAATCTTGGTTTCATCAGACCAGATAATCTTGTTTATCATGGTCAGAGAGTCTTTAGGCAACTCCAAGCAGGCTGTCATGTGCCTTTTACTGAGGAGTGGCTTCTGTCTGGCCACTCTAACGTAAAGGCTTGGTGATTGGTGATTGAGACCTACTTTTTGTCTTGTCTGTAAATTAATCTATTTTTGGTTAGGATCCTGGTAATTAGAGTCAGATTATGATCTGATATTCCTGTAATAAAGTTGAATGATTTTGTAATCCTTTCTGGTTAGTTRCTGAAAATCAGATCAATCTGAGGTTTTGAAGACTGTGTGATTCTAGTTGGTCCATTAATCAATTGGGCAAAGTCATATTAACTAATGATTTCCTTGAGCTTTTTTCTATTTGATTTATCAGCCCAGTGGTGCAGCAGTCTAAAGCACTGCATCACAGTTCAATCCCAGGCTGTGTCGCAGCCGGCCGCGACCAGGAGACCCATGGGGCAGCGTACAATTGGCCCCGTGTCCTCCAGATTAGGGGAGGATTTGGTCGGCCGGGATGTCCTTGTCCCAATGCTCTCTATCGACTCCTTGTGGCGGGCCGGGTGCATGGATGCTGACTTCGGTCACCAGTTGTACAGTGTTTCCTCTAACACATTGGTGTGGCTGGCTTCCGGGTTAAGTGAGCAGTGTGTCAAGAAGCAGTGTGGCTTGGCAGGGTAGTGTTTCGGAGGACGCATGGCTCTCGACCTTCGCCTCTCCCGAGTCCATGTGGGAGTTGCAGCGATTGGACAAGACTGTAACTACCAATTGGATTTTGGGGAGAAAAATAAAAATAAAAAAAAATAACAAAATAAAAATCACCAAGTACAATTATTTATTTTCCAGTGGTGATGCTTCCTATGTTCAAATGACCCCTGAGGAATCCTTTTGGTTTTGCCTGAGGATCCCAGGGAACTTTTGCGTGTTTCACTGTTTGAAAGAGGTTAAGATTGTGTTTTTCGCTCTTGAACTCCCGGTGATATTTTTGGTGGGATTTAAAATGGATGGTGCTTAGTGCGTCTGATTTGTGGGCTGAAGTGTGTGCGTCTGATGGAATATGAATATTCTGGTGGGGTAACTCTGCCACCGTTAACTGTAGTCCCACTGGTAGATGATTACCTTGACTAGCGGTGAGAACGCCCATCTGTCCGCTGTGCTTGTACACTTGGTCGGTGATATGGCTCGGCTATAGCTCGGCCATTATTTAGAAGAGATTAATAAACTTGTTGGCTAGATCGATTTGGATGCATTGACAGGGTCGATGCTCCGGACTCCAACAGCAACAAAGCACTAATACAATCAGCAGTGCAAACACATAGGTTGTAAGAAAGGCTTTTTTGTCAAAAATCGCCATGATCTGCCTTTGCATTGTGTTTAGTTTGCAAAATGTCAAACTTCTCTCCATAAAGAGCTTGAATTACATACTGACCACACCGCTCGCATCGTGTGCGCTCACGTTGCAAAATAAACATACATGTTATTCAATCATTGCACCCACACTGTTCGTGCTCGTCAACGAGCGTTTAAGTAGCCAGGTGTTCTATTTGTGACGCGTTGCAAATCCCGCCTCTCCCATCTCCTCATTGGTTTTTAGAAGCATATACCCACGTGGGTGATTGAAAGATGAACTGAGGTCCACACTCCAGTCCAGTTGGTGGTGGTAATGCACCTTAAAGTTGGTTGCCAACCGCCATATAAAGTCCAAAGATGAAGAAGAAGCCTGAAGGAGGAGAGATTACTAGAAACAATCTCGGTTTACCCTTTTATCTGTGCATGAATTGCCGGAGTAGAGGACCTTGTGCATTTCAGGTAAAATAACTACCCAATGTTTATGTCCCAGAACAAATTAGCTAGCAATAGCAAACTAGCTAAATTACCATAAATGTTTAAATATTTTTGACCTGTCCCCAAATTAATATAGTAGGTTCAGAGTTCGTTTTGATATTTCAACCTGTCTCAACATCAACATGYGCGCGATGGTGGAGGCACGAGCGAGAGTGGTCTGGTCAACATGTTAGACCTTGATTTCGGCTCCTACACAGGTAAGAAATGCTAGCGGCCATGGATTGTGTATGTGTGCCATTCAGATGGTGACTCTATATAAGCAAGCTAAAGTTGTCAATGAATTGGCCATTGCACACAGATGGATGGACGTCCCAAGTCTACAGAGAGCTACTTAACAGTGAACAACCTGACCAGAGAGGTCCAGGACCTGAAGAACAGTTTGCAGTTCTCCCAGGGTCAGCTCGATGAGTTGAAACAGGAGAACGGCAAGATGACAGCAATCTGTAAGTCATTGAGAGAGGACACCAGTTCTGTGTGTGAAACCATGATAACAATGACRGATAAATCAGACCGTCTCGAGGGACAATCAAGGAGGAACAACATGGTTGTGGATGGAATTGCACAGTCTCCACATGAGACCTGGATGGAGTCTGAGGACAAAGGGAGGGAAATTAAGATTGACCACAGGACGATTGAGGTGGAGCACGCCCATAAGACTGGAAAATTAACCACCGGCCCAGCTGACAGGCCCACGCCGATAGTGGTCAAGTTCCTGAGATTCAAGGACAAGGTAGCTGTTCTGGAAAGAGCCAAATACTCTTTCCAGAACAGAAGAACGTATATCTTCCTCAACAAGTACTATCCTGAAGCTGTGCTATCCAGAAGAGGAAAGAACTGATCCCAGCCATGAAAGCTGCAGAGCACGTGGGGACGTTGCTTACATCCACTATGACAGGCTCATTGTCCACCCTTCCTCCCAGTAGCCTGGAGGGGATGAGAGAGCCAAGCCTATGGGTTTGTAGCTTCAACCACGCAGCACACACACACCAATTGATTAATGGACTGCTGAATGTATATATTTTTTTCTCTTGCTTTGTTTGCTCTTTTCAGTATTATGTCTATCTCTGATAAGCTACCCAGGAAAGGACTGAAAATAGCCCATATTAATATAGAAATAAAGTTAATGAAATCAATAACTTCCTAACATCAGATAACAGTCATATATTAGCCATTTCTGAGACTCACTTCGATAATTCATTTGATGATACAGCAGAAGCAATATAACATTTATAGAAGAGACAGAAATGCTTATGGRGGAGGTGTTGCTGTATATATTCAGAGCCATATCCCTGTAATGCTTAGAGAAGACCTTATGTCAAGTGTTATTGAAGTGTTGTGGTTTCAGGTTTACTTGGCACATCTAAAGCCTTTTCTTTTGGGGTGTTGCTATAGGCCACCAAGTGTGATCAGTCAGTATCTCAATAATATGGGTGAAATGCTTGATAGTGTATGTGATGTATACAGAGGTCTACTTCTTGGGGACCTGAATATTGACTGGTTTTCATCAAGCTGTCCGCTTAAAACTTCTCTGGGATATGTGGGACGCTAACGTCCCACTTGGCCAAAAGCCAGTAAAAATGCAGAGCGCCAAATTCAAATAAATTACTATAAAAATCCAACTTTCATGAAATCACATATGAAAGACACCAAATTAAAGCTACACTTGTTGTGAATCCAGCCAACATGTCTGAGTTCAAAAAGGATTTACGGCAAAAGCACACCAAACGATTATGTTAGGTCAGTACATTGCCACAGAAAAACACAGCCATTTTTYCAGCCAAAGAGAGGAGTAACAAAAAGCAGAAATAGAGATAAAATGAATCACTAACCTTTGATGATCTTCATCAGATGACACTCATAGGACTTCATGTTACACTATACATGTATGTTTTGTTCGGTAAAGTTCATATTTATATCAAAAAATCTGAGTTTAGGCGGGACGCTACTGTCTCACTTGGCCAAAAGCCAGAGAACATGCAGAGCGCCATTTTCAAATAAATTCCCTTAAAAATCTAACTTTCATTAAATCACACATGAAAGATACCAAATTAAAGCTACACTAGTTGTGAATCCAGCCACATGTCAGAATTCAAATAGGCTTTTCGGCGAAAGCAAACGATGCTATTATCTGAGGATAGCAACATAGTAAACAGAGAGAGAAGCATATTTCAACCCTGCAGGCGCGACACAAAACGCAGAAATAAAAATATAATTCATGCCTTACCTTTGACGAGCTTCTGTTGTTGGCACTCCAATATGTCCCATAAACATCACAAATKGTCCTTTTGTTCGATTAATTCCGTCGATATATATCCAAAATTTATTTGGCGCGTTTGATCCAGAAAAACACCGGTTCCAACTTGTGAACTTGACTACAAAATATCTCAAAGTTACCTGTAAACTTTGCCAAAACATTTCAAACTACTTTTGTAATACAACTTTAGGTATTTTTTATGTAAATAATCGATAAAATTGAAGACGGGATGATCTGTGTTCAATACAGGATTAAAACAAACTGTAGCTAGCCTTCTGGTCATGCGCCTCTAACAAACAGGACACAACAAGTGACCCTGTTTCAAAATGGCTGTACTTCTTCATTACACAAAGGAAAAACACTCAACCAATTTCTAAAGACTGTTGACATCCAGTGGAAGCGGTAGGAACTGTAAGAAGGTCAATTAGAAATCTGTATTCCCAATGAAAATCTATTGAAAAGATAGTGACCTCAAAAAAAGAATCTGAATGGTTTGTCCTCGGGKTTTCGCCTGCTAAATAAGTTCTGTTATACTCACAGACAYGATTCAAACAGTTTTAGAAACTTCTGATTGATTCCATTTCCAAATCTACTAACAATATGCATATCTTATCTTCCGGGGATGAGTAGCTGRCAGTTGAATTTGGGTATGCTTTTCATCCAAACGTGAAAATGCTGCCCCCTATCCTAGAGAAGTTAAGAGGAAGCTTCTTACTATAACCAGCGCCTGTAATCTGGTTCAGGTCAGGGCCTAAAATAGTGTATAAGAGATCATACAAAAGATTTTGCTGTGACTCTTATGATGTTAAAAATCTTTGTTGGTCTGATGTGATTAGTGAGGAGCATCCAGACGCAGCACTTGATGAATTTAGGAAATTGCTTCTTCCAATTATTGATAACATGCACCTGCTAAGAAACTGACTGTTAGAACTGTTTAAGGCTCCATGGATTGAAGAGTAATTGAAAAACTGTATGGTTGAAAGAGATGGGGCAAAAGGAGTGGCTAATAAGTCTGGCTGCACATCTGACTTACTGCAAATTGAGAAATTATGTGACTAAACTCAACAGAAATAAGAAGAAACTGTATTATGAAGCCAAGATCAATGATATAAAGAATGATGGGAAAAGAAATTGAGTACTTTAAATGAAATTATGGGCAGAAAGAACATCAGATGGCTTATTCATGACAAAACCATTTGATGTCGCCAATTATTTTAATGATTACTTTATTGGAAAAGTGGGCAAACTTGGGCAGGAAATGCCAACAACGAACAGTGATCCATCATAATCACACATAAAAAAACTAATAATGAAAGAAAGGCATTGTAAGTTAGAATTTTAGTGTGGGAGAGGTGGGAAAATGATTGTTATCGATCAATAATGACAAACTTCCTGGCAGTGACAATTTAGATGGAAAGCTACTGAGGATGGTAGCTCACTCTATAACCACTCATATCTGTCATATCTTTAATCTGAGCCTAGAGGAAAGTCCTTGTCCTCCTGCCTGGAGGGAAGCCAAAGTCATTCCGCTACCCAAGAGTAGTAAAGTGGCCTTCCCTGGTTCTAACAGCAGACCTGCTGCCAGCTCTTAGGAAACTGTTGGGAAAAAATAGGGTTTGACCAAATACAATGCTATTTCTATGTAAACAAAWTCACATCAGCCTTTGAGCATGCTTATATAGAAGGGCACTCAACATGTACTGCATGACACAAATGATTGGTTGAAAGAAATTGATAATAAGAAGATTGTGGGAGCTGTATTATTAGATGTCAGTGCAGCCGTTGATATTAATGACCATAACCTGTTGTTGAAAAAACTTGTTATGGCTTTTCAACCTCTGCCATATCGTGGATTCAGAGCTATTTATCTAATAGAACTCAGAGGGTTTTCTTTAATGGAAGCTTCTATAATGTCAAACATGTAAAGTGTGGTGTACCACAGGGCAGCTGTCTAGGCCTACTCTTATCTATTTTTACCAATGACCTGCCACTGACATTAAACAAAGCATGTATGTCCATGTATGCTGATGTTTCAACCATATACGCATCAGCAACCACAGCTAATGAAGTCACTGAAACCCTTAACAGAGAGTTGCAGTCTGTTTTGGAATGGGTGGCCACTAATACAAACCTGGTTTTAAAAAACAAATAAAGCAACACCTCACGGCACAACGCCTCTCCCCCATGTGACCTACTTGTTGTGCGTATGTACTGACATGTCTGTGTAACTGATAGATACACACACATACACACTGCATATGTGTCGGACCCCAGTAAGACTAGCTGTCGCCATGGGCGTCAGCTAATGGGGATCCTAATATATCAAATCAAATATATTGACAATTCAAAGTTCAATATAGGATTGTAACGTTAGCTAGTCCAACTAGTCCAACTAAGCTAGCAAGCTAGCTAATGTTAGGTTACCTCTAATTGAGAATCTTCCATTTTGTTGTGAAGGGAAACAGTTTATGGTATTGCATCACTTCTCAGCTGTCGTCGAAATGSATTCCCCATCAGTTCAGCCTGAAAATCCCTCTTATAACCTTATTCACTGCATCATTCTTGATATCTGAAATCCACTAGTAGAATTTAGGTAAATCTCTGGTAGGTAGAATGGTGAAACACATTTTCACACTTGTTTGTAATTAGCACTGCCAAGCACAGAACAGCACACAGGCATGATGACAAACATTAGTGAAAAGCAAACTTGCCTGTAGAAGTTCTGAGATTACTGTGTGCTGGTCAAAAGTAAACAACTCCATTATTCAAGTTTGTGGACATGCCCTCTCTACCTAGCGGGCGGTATCCACGTTCACTATGAATGCCAGACTTTCTGGTTCACTATGAGCAGACAAATACACAGGGAGTCAAACCTTCTCCATTGTGCCAGTGAAAGGAAAATGTGYGAGTTTTAACTATTGGTTTGGATAGTTGTGATGTTTGTAATAAAAAGTTAATGTTGTTAATATAGTAATGCCTACATGCTGTGGCAGAGCCAGGGTGAAATTCCCCTTTAATGGACACACCCACAAACTCGGATATGTGGTATACGATGTGGTGCTGACTGCGGTGGAGCAGCTCTAGATTACAATGCCAGACCTCAAAGGAGCACGGAATACTTGAAATCAAATGGCAAAATGCATTCAAAAGCTACTGGCAAAGAGATGACTGTCCGGTCCCGACCAATGATGTACATAAACCAGCGTTTACCACAAACTCGGTCCTCAGGACCACAAGGGGTGCATGTTTAGTTTTTTTCTCTAACACTACACAGCTGATTCAAATGATCAAAGCTTGATGATTACTTGACTATTTGAATCAGCTGTGTAGTGCTAGGGCAAAAACCAAAACATGCACCCCTTGGGGTCCCGAGGACCGAGTTTGTGAAACCCTGACATAAACCCTGGATTGCTGATGCAATGTAATGGCCACTGGTCAGCCATATTGGCACTCCCCAGAAGTGTTAAATGTCACAAAGATAAAATGACAGGTATTTAAGTATTTTCTGTTGTTGTAGTGTGGAAAGTAACACAAGAAAGGATTTTATATATTTTTTAGTTTTTGCATTTGGTTCACAAAATATAATTGAAAAGTATATAATTGAAGTTGTCTGTAATAGAATAAACAAATGTGACAAAAACAAATGAAGACATTCATAAATGCAATAATATAGCTTCTGAAATACTTTTCAGAATGGTGGTGGAGTGCCACGATGGAGGCGCGGGGGGCTTCAAAACAGTGCCCCAGTCAGACATCTAGTGTATATATAAATCATTAATCCCAACCCATGTTTTTACTAGCCTCGTGCCTGTGGGCCGTCGTTAATGTTGAGCCCTGGCTTGGATATATTTATTTATAAACTCTAAATAACTATGCATGGCTGGATAATGTGTCCCTAGCTAGCTAAACATGGCTGACTGAGCTGAGGTAGCTAGCTAGATAGCTAGCATTAGTGATTCAAAAGACAYAGTTAGCTAGCTAGCTAGTGCTATTAAAAACATATATTTATGAAAACTGTTTCTAATACCGACTCAAAATGTGGTTATCTTAATGTACTCACCCAATGCTGAAATGTGTGCTTAGACCACTGAATCGGACCAGGGAACTTGAAAAACAAAGATAAGCTCAAATGTGAAGCCCATACACGGGTAGTTTCTAGCATTCACTCGCGAGACATTCAGAGATTTCATTATGGTTGAGCCAACATGTATTGTTTGATTCACTGGGCAGAATTACTCATTGAGTCAACTTCTCAACAATTYCYGGCTAGGTGACTCAATGGKGCAGCAGATAGCCTAGTGGTTAGAGTGTTGGACTAGTAAATGGAGCTGACAAGATAAAAATCTGTTGTTCTTCCCCTGAACAAGGCAATTAACTTCCTGTTCCTAGGCCATCATTGAAAATAAGAATTTGTTCTTAACTGACTTGCCTAGTCAAATAAATGAAAACATGAAGAATCATGTAAAAAAATGTCAGTTGAATTCACCATTTTTCTTTTGAATTGACTTTGGAAAATGAGCTGAAACAACTAAAAGGTAAGGTAAATTTTTACAGTGTACAAACTCATGTCATCCTGGGGGCTGTATGGGAAATTGATGTGCTTCATTTCACCAGCTATAATATCTGCAGTAGTAACGGTCCAGGCCCCCTAGAGGGCATGTGGTGCTGTATTAGAACTGTCCATCCTCCCCTGACCTCACACAAACGCACACAAACACACAGAGAAAAGTGCAAGCATGCACACATACACAAACACACACAAAGACACACACAAAGACGAGCCACACACACACATGCAGTGCCTTCAGAAAGTTTGTTGTTGTGTTACAAACTGAATTTAAAAAATTGAAAATATTTTTTTCACCCATCTACACACAATACCTCATAATGTTTTTAGAAATGTTTGGACATTTATTGAAAATGAAATCCAGAAATATCTAATTTACATAAATATTCACACTCCTGAGAAAATACTTTGTAGAATCACCATTGGCCGTGATTACAGCTGTGAGTCTTTCTGGGTAAGTCTTTAAGGGCTTTGCACACTGTCACATTTACTACCGCTCCACCTCTCCAGTGCTCAATGTCGCCAGTTGCCTCATCATTATGCACTAACTGTTTCAAAGTCACAATTGGCCTCATGGTGAAATCCCTGAGCGGTTTCCTTCCTCTCCGGCAACTGAGCTAGGAAGGACGCCTGTAACTTTGTAGTGACTGGGTGTATTGATTCACCATCCAAAGTGTAATTAATAACTTCACCATGCTCAAAAGGATATTCACTGTGTGCTTTTTTATTTTTAGCTATCTACCAATAGGTGCCCTTTTTTGAGACATTGGAAAAACTCTCTGGTCTTTGTGGTTGAATCTGTGTTTGAAATGATCTGTTCGATTGAGGGACCTTACAGATAATTTTATGTGTGAGGTACAGAGATGAGGTAGTCGTTCAAAAATCATGTTAAGCACCATTATTGCACACAGAGTGAGTCCATGCAACTTATGTGACTTGTTAAGCAAATCTTTACTACTGAACTTATTTAGGCTTGCTCTAGCAAGCTGAAGGCTTATTGAAAGTCTGGTGTCCTGGCCTCCCAGTGCACCATTGACCCCCCGGAGGTGGTAGCCAAGGGAACAACGGATTTACACAGTATAGCAAGCAGTGTTTATATGTGTTTGTGTGTGTGTTTAGACTGTGGGTTCGGTTCATACAGTATGGCAGACAGCAACGACTCTTTTAGCCTGCCATGTTGGAGATGGAAAATACAGCAACAGTGTCCTGTAGGCCTGACACGGGCGSCACCAGCCTGCAGTTAAAATCACCCCAAACTCAAACAGTAGCTAACCAACAACAGACCGGGTGGCAGGTAGATGGCAATAAAGTAAAGCCTAAAAACACGTCAACATAACTTAAGGGGAGTTGGGTTTGATGGCTTTGAGAAGGAGTGATACTGATACAGTAAAACTTCCCCAACTCCGAGTGAACTCTGGACTTAATTGAAGTCTTCATAATAGTCTGAATAACACACAACAACAAAAAATCTGATTTTGACATGTTATCTGTTGGTAGATGAAAAACAAACCAATATTGATCTGAGTGAGTCAGACCAGACACCCCTGACACAAGCAACATATTTYTTTATTATATTATTTTTATTATTGTCACGATTCTCTAATGTAGAACCCAGAAGCAGACCAGGACAAGGAGAGTAAGACGAAGGTGAGTATTTATTTACAAGTGTAAATGTAGTGATAGAAAAATCCAAGTAGYGGAGCGGGCAGCGGAGGTGAGTTGATGGAATTGAGTAAGCAGATCCAAGGAAGTAACTGAAGTCACCGACGACCAGGTAGGGTTGGGATGAGTGTTCCGGGTGAATGACTGTAGACAGAAAAAACAGAGGTAAGTTCAAGGCAAGCAAGACGTACAAAACAACAAAACAAACTCTATCAAACTGGARGCTGATACGCTGGCACAACATACTGTTCATGGCTAACGATCCGGCAGTGAATGGATGTCAGGTCAGAGCTTATGAAGTGGAGGGGTGATGATCAGGACCAGGTGTGCAGATAGCTGATGGGATACAGGTGCGGGTAATCAGAGATCTCCCAACTAGCTACGTCGCCCGGCAACCAGACAGGGTGCGTTCCAGGACACCAGAAAAACACTCCAGGACAGAACACAGGCAAAAACAGACTCAGGAAGCGGGATTCGTGACAATTATACCTCTGATGCACAGATTCATTCAACCCTACACACGAAACATAAAAAGCCAATATTAGCATGCACATTATTAGCACATGTAGATACCCTGAAGTAGATATGATGGCAAAAGTACATGTCTCACAAAGTGAAATATTTGGGTGGTTGTGAGATTGTATTCAGTCCTCAACAGTGGTGTGCTCCAGAGTTTTTTACCCTTTCAATTATTATTGTTTATCTGGAGGTAAGAGAGGAGGACGGAAGAGACACAGGGCCTTCAGAAGGGAAGGATGATGGTGGAGACATAAAAAATACAAAGGAAAATAACAAGGATACAGTAACTACAACATATCTTAGACTAATAGGAATCTGCTTTATGCCTTTTATGTTTTGTCATTCTGACATAAGTCAATCAATTATCACTGAAACAACTTAGCTACAGTAAATGCATTGTTTACAGCTTACATACAGTACCATGCAGTATTTCATACTATCAACCCCCCCTAGTACTGTATGGATTCTATAGTAAAGAGCCCATTGTTCACCGTTGGGAGTGTTGTTGTGATCTTGAATTAAAGCTACGTTGTGTGTATATTTTTTGCTTGAGTTTTTTTAATACATTTTCCCTGAGAGTAATGGATGACATCAGATGCTCATCTATAACTCTTTGCGCTGCCCTAAAAATGTCACCCTACCCTCCCTCCCTCCCTCCCTCCCTGTACTGTAACATCAGTGCTCCCTCAGTACCAGTCTCTGGCCTCATCTCTCCCCCACTGTATAACTGCCTTAATTTCGCTGGACCCCAGAAAGAGTAGCTGCTGCCTTGGTAGCAGCTAATGGGGGTCCATAATAAATACAAATACACTGCWGAAGTGGTGCCTTGTATTGACCAACATTTATAAGCCTGCCTTCCCAACAACACTTTCAACTTGTAGTGGGATCTGAGGCCTGCATGCTAACAGTTTGGTTTTACTGGCATACAGCATTATGTGATCATTGTTTTACAAAAATGATGTGACACTGCTTGCTAAGTGCACGTTTGTTGTTGTGTGGATGTACAGTACACTAGAGCACAGTAAATGTATCCCCTATAGAGTGATGCACTCGGTGATGCACCCAGGAATCAGGGAAGACTACATAGAAAGAAAAGGTTCCATAAAGGGTTCTTCGGCTGTCCCCATMRKAGAACCCTTTTTAGTTCCAGGTAGAACCGTTTTGGGTTCCATGTAGAACCCTCTGTGGACAACCAAAGAACCCT
Source organism: Salvelinus sp. IW2-2015 (assembly GCF_002910315.2). Taxonomy (NCBI): domain Eukaryota; kingdom Metazoa; phylum Chordata; class Actinopteri; order Salmoniformes; family Salmonidae; genus Salvelinus; species Salvelinus sp. IW2-2015. The sequence continues at coordinate 37,815,086 of NC_036855.1, read as the reverse complement.
TTTAGGTTCTAGAGAGCAACTTTTTTTTCTAAGAGTGTACTGTCATCATGATCCCATATGTCATTGCCTTGTGATTCACAACATGGTGTTGTGTTGTCAAGCTAGCCATGGTTCAAATCACCCCTTTTAAACGCTTACATTTAAAACCAATACTATCAGATAACGATTCCACCCCACCATGGCTCACTCACTCACCCCTCACTAACGACATCTTATTTTGTTAGTGTGCTCTGCTAGCTTCAGGTCCTCTTTTAAAGGAAAACTCCACCCAAAAACTATCTTTGTTATTCGTTTAATTTGTTTGTTTATATAGTTCCAAAATGTTTTGCATGTCAGCAATCAAGTTTTCAAGATTTATACAAGCAACGTTCAAAATACAGAAATACAGCTGGTATTATGATTTATTTCGCATCATATGATGCAAGATGCATCATACCGGCTGTATTTCTGTATTTTTWAAGTTATATACTGTATCTTGAAAACTTGATTGCTGACATGCAAAACATTTTGGAACTATATCAACAATGGACTAATGAAACAAATAACAAAATAGATTTTTTGGGGGTGGAGTTTTTGTTTAAAGTCATTGGCAACTGTTTGGAGTAATTTCAACTGCAGCACACACAGCTCTGGGCTCTGTCAATATCAGAGGGGAAAGAGACTATAGTGAGCCATCTAAATCAGTTGGCTGTACCGTGGGGGAATGGGGAACTGGGTGTTCCCCCCTCCCCAGCACATGAACAGGTCTCTGCCATAGACTCAGCAGGACTCAAACCAATTTGTCTGACACACACACACACACACACACACACACACACACACACACACACAGTACACACACACATCCACACACACACACACACACACACACACACACACACACACACAGAGCTAAACACACAAACAGCCAGTGTGCCGTCTAACGAGGCTGAAGAAGAGGAGGAACTTCAGCTGCAGAATCATCTCTGTGGTTCTGATTTGTCTTTTTCCTCAGAGGCTCCCCGAGGAAAATATTGTGCTCTGTGTTTGCTCTCTTTCTCTCTCTTTTTACTCTCTTTCTTTCTATCTCTTTCTCTCTCTCCATCTTCCTTCTTTCTCTCTCACATTCTCTCCTCCTTTTTCTTCATCTCTGTTTTTGCAGGCTCTTTTTATCTGGACGTGTATGTAATGTGACTGCTTGTGTATGCAGTATAGATCTGTTTGTGCCTGTTATATTCCAGTGCTGTAGCCTACTGTATAAGTTACAATTCTTCTGTCAGATCATCTTGGATAGTGTTTAATGTTTTTTAAAAGTGGATACCAAAATATAGACTAAAAACAAAATTCAGCATAAACAACTGAGATTGAATATGTATTTCCCCAAAAACATACAATCTCTCATTTGATGTATTAGATTCTGAAAACAGACGTAACCAAAACAAAAAGTTATAATTTTAAATTACTTATAACATGAATTATTAGTAATACAATGTTCTAATATTGGATTAGCTGTCACCTGAAACAGTAGTGTGATGTCCATGTGAACACTTGGAAAGCTTTTTCCCAGAGGGCTGCGTAAATTGAACCATGTCGCCTTGCAAGACTTCGTTACTAAATTACAGAAAAATATTATATTTTGTACATGCAATAGATAAATGAGTATTCATAACCTTCCGGGTATACCCAGTAGTAAAAAGAGTATACAATTCAGAGAGGGGCCTATTTCTGGCTGTGAGCCTAGCATATGACAGATTTCTGGTTATTTTCCGTGAGATGTATTAAGAGCAGATTGAGCTTATCAGCATGACCCAGATAGATGAGGTACAAGTGTTGCAGAGGTTGGTCCTACTTAATTCCACTGACTCATCCGGCTTTAGAAAAACGCTTTCATTATAAGGGGATACATCAGGCTGATAGGCCTCCTGCCTCCTGTTTCTTTCCTCCCCGGAGACAGCTAGCTCAGTACAATCCTGAGGTCTCGCGTCCCTCCCGCATTGCAATTCCAGCTAGCCTCAAGGAATGTGCGGCAGTTCCTAAAATTGGAACAGTGTTCTGGGTTGTAGGGCATGAATGATTCAGTGGCTATATGACAAAAGATTGCCTGTGTTAAGGAGGGAGGGGAAATGACTGTGACGCTAACCTGCTCTAATTGATCTTACAGCCAAACTGACTATTAAATATCCAAGCATGCAGTTGAAATGTTGTATGTTTTACAATAAACTTTCTACTGAGACATTTACTTTGTTAGTATTCTTATCTTTTATTATTTATTATTGTTGTTGCATTGTCGAGAAGGAACCTGTAAGTCAGCATTTTGTTGGACAGTGTATACTATGTGTATCAAATAAAATCACATTTTATTTGTCACATGCGCCGAATACAACAGGTGTAGACCTTACCGTGAAATGCTTACTTACAAGCCCTTAACCAACAATGCAGTTCAAGAAAATTTGGTTAAGAAAATATTTACTAAATAAACTAAAGAAAAAAAGAAAAGAAAAAGTACCACAAAATAACAATAATGAGGCAATATACTGGGGATGCAGGTTAGTCGAGTTAATTTGTACATGTAGGTAGGGGTAAAGTGACTATGCATAGATAATAAACAGTGAGTAGCAGCAGTGTAAAAACAAAGGGGGGGGGGTTCAAGGTAAATAGTCCGGGTGGCCATTTGATTAATTGTTCAGCAGTCTTCTGGATTGGGGGTAGAAGCTGTTAAGGACCTGTACATATGACTAAAAAGTGGACGGTTATCTTTGTCTTACCTCTAAAGTAGAACAGGCCTGACTTGGTGTTGTGATTAGGTTGAACCACGGTCCACGGGAAGGCCCTATGAATTCTACCTCCCCAAAGCACCGCTCACACACACACAACACACACACACACACCACACACACAACACACACACACACACACCACACACAACACACACACACACACACACACACACACACACACACACACACACCACACACACACACACTGTCTGTAATGTCTTTTTAGTTATGTGTCGGCCCCAGTAAGACTAGGTGTCACCATTGGTGTCGACTAATGGGGATCCTAATAAAATCTACAAAATCTAAAGCACATGCACACACACACTCGCCTCAGTCACACAGTCATTTAAAATAACCGAAGCCGTCAAGCGGCACACAGAGCTCCCAGCAAATACCACAGAGTGATTGAGCCGGAGAGATCATGAAAGTAAAAAGATAGCAGATAAATATCTTAAATTGAGGCTGATCCCATTCTCTGTATCAGGACAAATGTACCTCGGTAGATGAGGAGAGAAATAGAACACTACGTTTGGTGTTCTATTGTGAGTGAGTGAGTGAGTGAGTGAGTGAGTGAGTGAGTGAGTGAGTGAGTGAGTGAGTAGTGAGTGAGTAGTGAGTGAGTGGAGTGAGTGAGTGAGTGAGTGAGAGAGTGAGTGAGTGAGTTGAGTGAGTCTACCTTTGGTAATGTTAGACCATTAGACTGTATTCAGCTCTGTGCAGGGTGATTAAGTAGCTTAGATCTCTGCCATTGTTCAATGGAATAATGAGCAGTTCCAAGGTTTTCAACTGCCACTCACTCTGCTGGGRAAAAAAAGAGATAGGAACTGTAGARCTTCAATGCTCCATCTTCTTTATCATATCATCATCGCCCGATTTGAAAGGAAAGAAGAGAAATGCTTTTATGATTAAAGACTTTGGGGGGAAAAAGATTGAGAAAATGGAGGCTGACATTGCTATGAGATAGAACATGAACAGCATGGGCCCACCAATCCTACGTGAGAGTCATTATAGCTATGCCGTCAATGGATGGTTGCATGCCAACAGTTTCACAGCTTGAGTGTGTCTTTATGACTGTCAGTTTCACAGTGTGGTAATTGTTGCTTCTTCCTCTGTGTGGGAGTGTGGGAGGACAGTCACACAATGACATGTTGCCACCACCCAAGTCTCCTTCTCTCATTCTCTCTTTCAGTCGCTCTCACATGGTGTGACTCACAGGAAGCAGGGAATGTGACAGTGAATAAAAACGATTCCAGCTCAATAATGGGTTGAGAATGACACTCTGACTCTTGAGACTGTCGCCTGTCACACGATACCATGCTTTGTTCTCCAGTAACATTCTCCACTGCTCAGTCCGCTGGCTGATAGATTGAACCTCTTGTTTAAGGAAGTCCTTGTAACAGCAATCAATGTCTCTTAATTACAATGCATTGTGATGAGCTATGTGTCAGAGGGAATTTGTGAACAAATTCTCAGATCTCAATCGTTCCCAAACAATTCATTGGGCAACATGGTAAAACGCAGATTGATTTTCCAATGTTTATTCTGTGGAACATGTGTGGTTGGAATTTCAGATCACACAAAGGTGTTTTGTGAGTGGTGATATAGAGCAGACTAGGGTGTCATTTTACCTAGCTGGGGARCATGGTTAAATTGACACACAATCATCAGCACCAACAGCAGGATGCATGACCAGCAAATGTCATGCTGTTAAATTATACCTTACTAAATCAGTCTGTTTCCATTTGTCAGTATTTGTAAGCATAAATTGGTCCTCTTTCAGTAAAAACCATTTTTTTAAATCATGGGCCATTAAAATCTTACATTGTGAAGAACAGGAGGCCTTTTTGATCAGACTCATGAATAGAGGCTCCAGGGTTAAGTCCAAACTATTTGCTAGAATTTTGTTTGAATGAATATGCTGATTAGATTCTCTGTGCACTGTAAACAATATTTTGCTAATCACAGTGATGTTTTTAGTTATCCTTGATACCTAGTAACCAGGTTTGAAAGAATAAGGACACACACAGACAGACAAAACAGTTACCGAATAATTACAGTACACACATAGGCTCCTGCTTTGTCCGTTAGGGATAATTTGGAATGAACTCGTGGATACAATTTTTTATGTATCTGCGTCCAGTATAAAGGACGTGTTAGTGTTAGCAATTGCGCAAACGCTAGATACTTCCTTTAAACTGCATGCAAAGACATAAAAATGGTATCCACAAGTTTATCTGACTCTGGGGAAGTAGATAATGCGCCTCATTGCCAAAATCCTGAACTRTCCTTAAAATGTTGGTTTATTTACAGGGACAGACCAATTGTAGGGCAATGCCTCCTGTGCTGCTGTACAGATTCAACTGGCCTTCTGCTCATGCACACTCACACTGATCCAAACACACACTCTCTTGCCTCATTGACAGGCTKAGCAGAATTTCTTTTTTTACCTTTTAACCTTTATTTAACTAGGCAAGTCAGTTGAGAACAAATTCGTATTCACAATGACAGCCTAAGAACAGTGGGTTAACTGTCTTGTTCAGGGGCAGAACGACAGATTTTTACCTTGTCAGCTCGGGGATTTGATCTCGCAACCTTTCGGTTACTGACCCAACGCTCTAACCACTAGGCTTCCTGCCACCCCGAATGTGCCCATCCATGCTGTGTTTGTGCCTGATTAAGAGTGTGAGTTACTGCCAATGCCAGGGAAGTGCGTGTGTGCGTGCGTGCCAAGGAAGTCATYGTCCAGGGCTTTTTTAAACAAAAGCCCCTCGCCAGGACCAGAGGTTAAATACCCATTTAGATAGGCATGGGTAATGGCCGAGTGAGTGTGATTCTGTCTGACAGAGTTAGAGGCTGCATAACAAATGGCAGCCTATCCCATAGGGCTCTGGTAAAAAGTAGTGCACTATGTAGGGAATAGGTTGCCATTTGGGACACAGAGTAGTTTAACCTCTAAATGTCTAAGCCGTTGGGTTGGGGGGGGGGGGGGGGTCTACTAAGCTAAGATATGGAATTATTTTAAGATGGTCATACCAAGTAACATGTAGCTATTTGATTTTGAATTTTAGGTACAAAAAAAATCTTTAAAAATTATAGGATTTTAAAAGGCTCTTCTCTCTGTTCAAGGACATTATCATGAGACTATGGTGACCTCACAGTGGTAACCAGGACAATCAAACAACCCTAAAACACTATCAGTGTAGGCTACATCATTATGGAGATAAATTCACTCACTTTTGGTGGTGCCTCCAGCATTGTTTTGTGTTGTTCTGAGAACTCAAGCTTTGATGTCGAAAAGCAGAGACTAGAATTCAGTACATACTGACAGCAAATAAAATGGAGAGCTCAAAACCCCCAGTTCAACGTATTTGTCTGTCAGTCTGTCTGTTGCTGTAGTTGTGGTGTTGGCTGCCTTTTCTGTGTTGTTTTTGTCAGTATTTTTTAAATCCTTTTAACCCTGTCTGGATAAGAAGTAGTCCTTTCTCTCGCTCTCTTCTCTCAGCATTCAGTAATTTGCACAATCACAACCCCTTGCATCTCTGCACCAAACTCCACCAGAGGTGAATACATAAATGCCCAAACACTTGCTCCAAACTAGAGCAGCATCCCAAACGGCACCCTATTCCTTACATAGTGCACTATTTTGCACCTATTCCCTACAAAATACTGTATTATATAGGGAAAAGGGTACCATTTGGGAAGCAGTCTGGGAGTCTTATCCTGTTTCTTTCACATTAGACAGGGTCAATGAGGAAGACAGACCTTTGTCTGGGATGCCAGGTCCTCATGGGGATTAATCAAAACTTTAGACCTGCACAATAAACTCTAACAACACTCCTCGGCGAGAGAGAGAGAGGCGGTTCTGAACAAATTGATAAACGCCTATCAAGAAGACAGCAACTGTCTGACTGCCTTAATGAATTATTTATCCCGTCTACTCTATTCTGCTCCTCCTCGTCAGTTGGTTCGTTCTTAGCATTCTGTTTAGCTTTACATGAAATCTGATTTAGCCGCAGATTAAATTCAAACTCGCATGCAGCCCACACTGTGAATGGGGAATTATATTTTCCCACAAAAGCCTGAAAGCAGCTCAGCAAACTACCTCAGATTGGAATGTGTAATTGGAAAACGGTAGGGCTTTTAAAATGTAATTATGCCTAATTGTCTCTCGGTTTCTTCTTCAGTGCTTGAAATGTGGTCCCATCAATCACTCAAACAAGAACAAGCTCCTCGGTCTCTGTTGTGCATCTTCAAATAGACTCATCCACTCTTTGAGAATAAGAAGACTGGGTAAAAAAAAAGGAAAATAAAATAATCACCTATTACATAACATTGTGTAGTTTGATGAGATCAAGGGAGACAACGTCTGTCCCTGGCCCAGGGTTTTCCTACCAGAGGTGTGGACTCACATGATTTAGACTCGAGTCTGACTCCAGTCACAAATTTGATAACTTGAGACTCGATTTGATAGAAAATAAAATAACTTGAGACTTGACTTGAACTTGGAGCCTTAAGACTCGAGACTGGACTTTGACGAATTGAAATGATCCTTTCACTCATTTTGTGGCAAAGAGTCTCCGTGGACTACTCTACACGCCTCCAGAAACAGTATCGCATTTGCAACCAAAAAAACTGATTGGCTAGTGAAATGCATATTCGGGCCTCTGATTGGACCAGTAAACTGTTAATCTACACTGTTCGGGTGCCCTAGCTCAGTGAGGTTTTGTGGGGTTGCAAGTGTGAAACTAAATGGGAAAAATCCGTTTTTTTACCAAACATATTTAAATAGGCTACCCACAGCCTACCATTTGTATTTTATATGTATACCCTTACTTATTCGATCTGGTCACTAACATAGGCATTGCACTAAATTGTTGTTCACCAATGACCAGTCATCAGCATTGGAGCGCCATCGCTGGCGCACATATCCAGATTAGTGACCAGAAAGCGCTTGTTGAGTAGCCTACCTATGTTAATATTATCCATATGAAGTACCGTTAAGCAATCTGCTACGGACGCATCTTTGCCACAAAGAATTATACATTTTTTTGTCGTTATTGTTCTGAACCCTATCGTCGTTAAATTCTCATCTATACTTCAGAACCACAAAGTTGCGCGTGTTGATTGTTTACCAATGACCAGTCATCAGCATTTGCGGCAAAATTAGGCGTGCATATCCAGATTAGTGACCAGAAAGAACGTTTAATTTCTTCCAGTTTTACCTGGCAGAAGCATAGTAGTGGCAACGAGCACTCTGCAAAGTGATGGCATGGTGCAGACAGAACATTCTTTCCATCCAATCCTGCAACCTCCGTTTAGTCCGCTACAAGTAAACCGTATGATGTTGCTTGCTTGAGAAGGGACATAATATATCCCTAGATCATATTGGCTGCTAAAATGAATTACTTTCAACTCCAAATGCAGATGTAAAACGCAATTTATTTCTAGGGCCTATCTTGTATTTTGAAAATGCATCACTATTTATGGCTGTAATGACAGGCCATAATTTGCGAAGCGATTGTTGCGTGTATGTTCGCGTGTGCACACGTGCAGGTGGATGCGTGCTTGAGACCATGGTTGTGAGAAACCTTTTTTGACTTACCTTTTCTTTTGGTTTGACACAAAAGGTCTGTGCACAGCCCTGGTACTGGCAATCGGTCTAAAGATAACTGTAATGTCACACTACCTTCAATACTTATGGGATGAAGATGTAAGATATTCTGACAAATTAATTATGATATTTGTGAAGAAAAAAATGCTACAGACAGACCATGTTTTCTGTCCGATCCTGCAACCTCCGCTGCATACAGGTAGGCCATATTATCCCGCTTGTCCCGGACGGCTGGACTACAGAGAAGTGACAATGTGATATTGACCACTAACATGAATGACTTTAAGGTCAAAATGCAGTTGTAAAACGCTGTTTATGTATGTTCTTGCGTTTTTTAAATGCATCACCGTTTATGGCTGTAATGAGAGGCTACATTTGCCCAGCGATTGTGCGCACGTGTTCATGTGCACGAGTACTGGTCGCAAACTTTGAACCACTCCTTTTTGGGGATAGCTGGTCAAAAAGTTTGAAAACCACTGAGCGGGTGCAGCACAACCTCAAATTTTAGGGAGAGAGGATTGCCATAAATGAATATGCAGTTTCAAAAAAATGTGGTAATCAATAATATGAACCGTTTACTTTGCATGTTCAACAGCAATGGGGCATCAAGGAACAATTACTAGCATATGTCTTCTGGTCTTTTGGTATGTCAAAATTGCTTGAAATGTATAATTTACTTATGAAGATTGCACTTGGAAATTGTTGTTAAAATGTATTATTAAGTCATCAAAATGAGTTGTAGACAAAATAGTGAAAAGGGCTGTCTGGTAGCCTCAATAAGTAGACAAATATTTGTAGTTGAACAAGTCATTGCCTGTACAGATATATTTTGACTTGACTTGATTTGACTTGACTTGCTCTTAGAATGCACGACTTGGACTTGACTCGAGACGACCCATTCTACTTGGGACTCGACTTGGACCTTGTGACTTGCTTTTGACTGGAATAATAGTGACTTTGTCCGACCTCTGTTGCCAACCACCCACCCATGGGTCTCTGTTTGATCACAAGGTGTTATCATCAGGATTCCATATGATGCAACTGGAGGGAAAGGCTCATGGCTATATTATGGAACTACATTATGGCATTGGATTGGATTGTTTGTGGGCGAATGCATTACAGATGGTGATTAGATTGTTTGTTTGTACTATGTGAACAAATCCCAGTTACCGTAGGGAACGTAATCAAACACGTATTGGATATTTAGGATCCTTAATTATGCATGAACATTGCAATATATAGCAATGCTGTGCAGTAGCCATGACGGGCATTATATTACAATGTTATTACTATGCAACTACATTGCTGTAGTCTCTACTTATAGCTGTTTTAGTTTTGCATAGGAGATGACAGTCTTGGTCTGACTCTGTTGCTGCGTTTCTTCCCGAATAACTTATGCAACCATTACGAAAACTGATGGCCGGTGTGATATTTCTAAAGATTACCGTGCGTTGTGCTTGGCTATTGTTTCGGCGGATTTATATTTATATAAAGAGTGGTTGTGGTTGTCAGTGATAACAAATGCACTAACAAATACCTGGACAGCGTGCCATTTGGAATTCATTTAACAGGCAAGGTAAAGATAAACTCCCCTGTCTGGACTCCGGTCGGTAAATCACGGAAAAGAGACAATGAATTAAACAGGTGAAGAAGTCGGCTCTGAAGGACGGACAGCACCAATGCAGACCTGGGTTCAAATATTATTTGAAATCTTTCAAATAGTTTTAGTGTCTGCTCTAGTCTGCCTTGAATATCAGATGGACACGGTTTGCAGTTTTCAGACTGTTCTATTGGTTCTGTTTAGCCATGCAAGCTCAATCAAGCGCAGCTGAAGTATTTGAAATTTATTTGAATATTATTTGAACCCTAGACACTGTATATTCATCAGAGCCCAACGTCCTGCCGACAGACACTATAGGTCACTGCTCACTCCGCCAAAACGTCACCACGCTGTCCTTTTGGAATTTTAGTGCAGTCAGCAGTACAGAGTAAGACAAATATCTCACATTTACATCTCTGGTTTCTGAGGATTCAATTCTAGGGAGTCATCCAAAGGACACAATCTCCTTCAATCATGCGGTGACCCTGAGGAGAGGAGAGAGGATAAACAAAGGAAAAGAGGCGAGTGAAGTAAAGAGCACATACTGGAAGGAATAAACAAGCCAGGCTTATCTTGACCATCTGGGTTTGTGATATGTGGGCCAGACCAGCTACTGTACTGTACCTCTGTCATCTGGAATAGACATAGCCTTTTTGCAGGAAACATAAGTCTGGCAAATGAACCTATATAGACCCACTCTGTCTTGTGGTATTGTCAGGATTTTCACAGTGGGTACAACATCTCCTATGCACTTCCTGATAAACTCATTCACCGTATCGGTATACGTGTCGATATTCTTTTCTGAAGCTACTCTGAACATATCCCAGTCTGCGTGATCAATAATGTAAATCATTATTTGAATATTTTGGTAACCCGTTGTATAAAAGTGATAATGCCCTCGGAGCCAGTGTGTCACGTTCTGACCATAGTTCTTTTGTATTTTCTTTGTTTTAGTATGGTCAGGGCGTGAGTTGGGGGGGGCAGTCTGTGTGTTTTTCTATGTTGGGGTTTTGTGTTCGGCCTGGTATGATTCTCAATCAGAGGCAGCTGTCAATCGTTGTCCCTGATTGAGAATCATACTTAGGTAGCCTGGGTTTCACTTTTGGTTTGTGGGTATTTGTTTCCGTGTCAGTGTTTGTCGCCACACGGTACTGTTTCGTTCGTTCACTTCGTTTATTGTTTTGTTCCAGTGTTCTGTTTTGTTTATTAAAAAGACATGAACACTTACCACGCTGCGCTTTGGTCCGATCCTTCTTCCACCACAGACGATTGTTACACAGTGTTTGGGMTGTGCCAACATWTCCTMCAAACACCAGCTTCTCGGGCATTATCACTTAAATAGCTCAACCTATTGGCTACAGCTGAAAATAGTGTATAGTCTAGCTGAACCTACGGCCCTGTCACTTTGATTCAGACATTGTTCAGGAATCTCATGTCATGGCTTTGTTGGTGATGAATTGATTTCATGCGCCATGTCATTTTTAAAGCGACAAGTCATTTACATTTTCCCCTTTTCAATTTCTGAACTTGAATGTGCATCTTAGAACTTGYTCTTGTTTTCAGTGCAGTGCAATAGAGATGTTTCATTTTTAATAAGCAGCAATGATACACTCAATGATACACTCATGATACAGAAAAAAGGTGCTATCTAGAACCTTAAAGGGTTCTTTGGCTGTCCCCATAGGATAACCCTTTGAGGAACCCTTTTGGTTCCAGGGAGAACCCCTTTGGGTTCCAAGTAGAACCCTTTTGGGTTCCATGTAGAACTCTCTGTAGAACGGGTTCTACTTGGAACCCAAAAGGGTTTTTACCTGGAACCAAAAAGGGTTCTCCAATGGGGACAGCCAAAGAACCCTWTTTGAACCCTTTTTTYGAAGAGTGTACTGGGCTCATTTGCGAACAGTATAGTATTGAGTGGCTGTCGGGAAAATTAATTGATGGCAGATGATGATCACTCAGATAAGAGATACAGATGTTCTTCTAAATTGTATTCAATTCTATATGCAGAAGATATGTCAKCAAATTCGTTGAACTGAAGAAGAAACTAAAGTAGTGCAAATACAGAGAGTCACTTCAGATCCATGATATTGCCATCTTTACAGAAGATAGTGCTACAGTTCAAACTTGCTAAGCRGGTTCATACATGATGCACCTTTGAGTTGGAATAGTACTGTATGTGAAGTGTGGATATGGAGACATGAAAATACTGTATTTCCTCGAGTGATAGATAAAAGGGTTCAACCATGGGTTGAATTGGAGAACAATAGATCATACTTCCTGTTCTTGTAATGGGGTGCGTAACTGGTGGCAGTGAAGTCAGACGCAGGAGAGCAGAACTAGGTAATAGCCGGAGCAGTTTAATATCAAAACCAACAGCATAAAGATTAAACCAACATGGGTACAAAACCCGACCCGCACCAGTAAACATGTGTGCACAAGCACTTACAACAAACAATTCAACACAAAGACATGGGCGGAACAGAGGGTTAAATACACAACACTTAATGAGGGAAATGAGAACCAGGTGTGTAGGAAAACAAGACAAAACAAATGGAAAATGAAAAGTGGATCGACGATGGCTAGAAGACCGGTGACGCCGACCGCCGAACGCCTCCCGAACAAGGAGAGGAACCGACTTCGGTGGAAGTCGTGACAGTTCTAATTCAAGTGACTACCTCACACACACGGTCATTACCAGTGGCGGTCGGTGACATTTATATTCACTGTTTATCCCCRTTTTTTCCATTTGCTTCCGTTTAAGAAAGATTTTTCAACAGAATCGGCRGAATGAATACACCACTAATCACACTTACACCCCTGAACACACTTTCATAGCAGCCACATACAAGGAGCAGGAACATTTTGCTTAAAGTATCACGTTTCAGGTAAGACCCAGATGCAGACAATGTTGAAGTAACAACAGTTTATTAATYGATCAGAGGCAGGCAAAAAGCAGGTCAAGGGCAGGCAGAGGTCAGTAATCCAGATAGGTGGGGCAAAGGTGCAGGATGGCAGACAATCACAAAGACAGATGAAACAGATTAGGGTGTGACACGTTGTATAATTCCTTCTATATTCTATGCACTCTCCTCCTATCACCYTTTCTCTTCGCTTCTGGACTTCATTGCACAACACATCAGCTTTCTGTAACCAGGCGGCGGAAAAAAATTCCARGCCAAACCATTATATCATAACCGCTAACCACAGCCTATTTCATCGTCACCATATCAGCTAACGATGTTAGTAACATCACAGTCAACATAGCTGCTAGAACTAACTCATTAGTAAACCTGCTACAATCATGTAGTACAGTGTACAGTCAGCAAGCAGTTTAGCAATTACACTGGCGGGCCCCAGTGGCAAATTAATAAAACCAAAAGCTTACCTTGACTTGGAAGAGTTCCCGTGTTGGATAGCCATAGCCAGCTAGCTAACATAGCATCCCTCTATGTTTGAACTGGGTGTTTGAGTAGGCTAAACTAGCTAGCTGCATTCGCTAGCTACAGTAAGTGAAAGTGAAAAAAATACAACTAAATCTCTTTCTCTCTCTCTTCATTTTAAAATATATATTTTTTTTTTTTAACTGTTCAACAATTGTCTTTATCTCTCTTTGAGTCAGCTACTCACCACATTGTATGCACTGAAGGGATAACTAGCTGTAGTTTATGCTTTCAGTACTAGATTCATTATCTTTGATTGGGTGGACAACATGTCAGTTCATGCTGCAAGAGCTCTGATATATTGAAGGACGTCCTCCGGAAGTTGACATAATTACTATGTTAGTCTATGGAAGGGGGTGAGAACCATGAGCCTCCTAGGTTTTGTATTGAAGTTAATGTACCCAGAGAAGGACGGAAACTAGCTGTCCTCCGGCTACACCATGGTGCTACCCTAYAGAGTGCTGTTGATGCGACTGTAGACCTTCTTTGCAAAACAGTGTGTTTTAATMAATTATTTGGTGACGTGAATATATTTAGTATAGTTTTATCTAAAAAGGATAACTTTAATGTTTCACTATTTACATTTTTATGAAATTCACTGAGGAGGATGGTCCTACCCTTCCTCCTCTGAGGAGTCTCCACTGCTCATTATGCGGTTTAGAGGAGAGAGCAGACTAGGCACTGGGGACATCCTTATGGCTCTGTAAATAAGTGCCAGAGTGACGGCTGGCTCCCAGATCCCTGCTCCCTGTCGTGCGTGTGTACGGCTCCAGGTGTGAGTTAGTTCTCCATGCTCTGGGCTTGGCGGAGAGGCTTTACCAGGCTTTACAACCTGTATGTTTGCTTTGTACCTCCAGGAGGATGGATGGATCCACAGATTGTGATGGAGGACAGATGTAACTGACAACCAGCGTGTGTCAGCTGGGTGAGGAGCCTCTGTCCTGCCTCAGGCCTTTGTATAATCACACAGAGCTCACACAGAACTCTTAACACTACGACTAATGGACAATGTTGCTTCAAGTGGTGGAAGACACACGTATATACTGTATATATTCAAGACTGAGTTTTACTCCCAGCTGCCTGCTGGGAGGATGGATGGATCCACAGGTTAGGATGTTAGACAGAGGTAAGTGAAAATGGCACCCAGTCGTTACTGGGTGAGGACGTAACTGACAACCAATGTGGTTCAGCCGGGTGAGGAGCTTCTGTACACACACACTCTCTCTCCATCCTCTATGGGATTTCGTATGGGYAGTTCCATGGCTTGTACAGGCATGACAGCACTGCATGGACGCCCGTGGATGCAAACTAGGAGAGGATCCTGCTACTCTCTGTCTCTGTCTGTCAGTGGTGTTGCTGTTCTCTGGCTGTCTGTGAGATCTCATGTGATATGCATATAGCCCTATCCCAGCTCTCCCTGAGGCTCTCCCCATGGGTCCAGTGGTAGATGTAGGACCGGTTTCCTGGACATAGATTAATCAAATAAAATGTTATTTGTCACATGCGCCAAATACAACAAGTTAAGACTTTATCGTGAAATGCTTACTTATGAGCCCTTTCCTAACAATGCAGTTAAAAAGTAARAACATTTAAAAATAGATTWAAAAAATWGTAACAATAAAATAACACAATAAAWTAACAATAATGAGGCTTTATACAGGCTATATACAAGGAGTACCGGTACCGAGWCAGTGTACTGGACTACGAGGTAGTTGGGGTGATTGATTGAAGTAGTATGTACATGTAGGTAGGGGGTGAAAAGCATAAAGTCCGGGTAGCCGTTTAATTAACTGCTTAGCAGTCTTACAGCTTTGGGGTAGAAGCTATTCAGGAGCCYTTTGGTACCAGTGTTTAATAGTCACATGTACAGGGTTGCAGGTGTRATTGCAGGGTACAGTGAAAATCTTGGGCTCCGAGTTCCAACATGCAGGACTAAGTGAAAGTAAAATAATGAAAAAAAAGAATAGAAATAGAAATATACACAGTACGAGTCAAGTTTGGACACACCTACTCATTCAATGTTTTTTATTTATTTTTACTATATTCTACATTGTAGAATAATAGTGAAGAACATCACAACTATGAAAAACACATATGGAATCATGTAGTAACCAAAAAAGTGTTAAACAAATCTAAATATATTTTATATTTGAGAGTCTTCAAAAGTAGCCACCGTTCCTTGACAGCTTTGCACACTTGGCATTCTCTCAACCAGCATCATGAGATAGTCACCTGGAATGCATTTCAATTAACAGGTGTGCCTTGTTAAGTTCTCTAAGGGTAGGGGTCAGCATTTTCACGTTTGGATGAAAAGCATACCCAAATTCAATGCCAGCTACTCATCCCCAGAAGATAAGATATGCATATTGATTGGAGGTAGAAAACACTCTGAAGTTTCTAAAACTGTTTGAATCATGTCTGTGAGTATAACAAACTTATTTAGCAGGCGAAACCCCGAGGAAGAACCATAAAAAAAAAAAATTGAGGTCACTCTTTCAATGAATTTCATTGGGAAACCAGATTTCTAAGCGACCTGCTTGCAGTTCCTACGGCTTCCACTGGATGTCAACAGTCCTGAGAAATTGGTTGAGGTTATTCCTTTGTGTAATGAAGAAGTACGGCCATCTTGAAGTCGAGTCACTCGACGTGTCCTGTTTGTTAGAGGCGCGAGACCAGAAAGCATGCTACAGTTGGTTTTAATCCTGTATTGAACACAGATCATCCCGTCTTCAATTTTATCGATTATTAACGGTAAAAATACCTAAAGTTGTTTTTACAAAAGGAGGTTTGATATTTTTGGCAACGTTTACAGGTAACCTTTGAGTATTTTTGTTGTCACGTTTGAGCAAGTTGGAACTGTGTTTTTTCTGGATCAAACGCGCCAAATAAATGGACATTTTGGATATATATCGATGGAATTAATCGAACAAAAGGACCATTTGTGATGTTTATGGGACATATTGGAGTGCCAACAACAGAAGCTCATCAAAGGTAAGGCATGGATTATATTTTATTTCTGCGTTTTGTGTCGGCGCCTGCAGGGTTGAAATATGCGTATCTTCTTTGTTTACAATGTGCTATCCTCAGATAATAGCATCGTATGCTTTCGCCAAAAAGCCTATTTGAATTCTGAAATGTTGGCTGGATTCACACAGTGTAGCTTTAATTTGGTATCTTTCATGTGTGATTTAATGAAAGTTTGATTTTATAGTAATTTTCATAGTAATTAATTTTAATTTGGCGCTCTGCATTTTCTCAGGCTTTTTGCTAAGTGAGACAGTAGGTCCCGTCTAAACTCAGATTTTTGGATATAAAATATGAACTTTACCGAACAAAACATACATGTATTGTGTAACATGAAGTCCTATGAGTGTCATCTGATGAAGATCATCAAAGGTTAGTGATGAATTTGATCTCTTTCTGCTTTTTGTTACTGCTCTCTTTGGCTGGAAAAAAAATGGCTGTCTTTTTCTGCTGACTTGGCTCATACCTAACATAATTGTTTGGTGTGCTTTCGTCGTAAAACATTTTTGAAATCGGACACTTTGGCTGGATTTACAACAAGTGTATCTTTAAAATGGTGTAAATTACTTGTATGTTTGAGGAATTTAAATKATGGGAATTCTGTTGTTTTGAATTTGGCGCCCTGCAGTTTCACTGGCTGTTGACGAGGTGGGACACTACCGTYCCACATCCCTAGAGAAGTTAAAAGTTAATTTGTGGAATTTCTTTCCTTCTTAATGCGTTGTGTTGTGACAAGGTGGTATACAGAAAATAGCCCTATTTGGTAAAATACCAAGTCCATATTATGGCAAGAACAGCTCAAATAAGCAAAGAGAAATGACTGTTCATCATTACTTTAAGACATGCAGGTCAGTCAATTTCCAGAACTTTGAAAGTTCTTCAAGTGCAGTCGCAAAACCTTCAAGCGCTATGATRAAACTGGCTCTCATGAGGAACATTCGAGTTAACTGCACCTCAGATTGCAGCCCAAATAAATGCTTCACAGAGTTCAAGTAACAGACACATCTCAACATCAACTGTTCAGAGGAGACTGCATGCATCAGGCCTTCATGGTCGAATTGCTGTTAAGAAACCACTACTAAAGGACACCAATAAGAAGAAGAGACTTGCTTTGGCCAAGAATCACAAGCAATGGACATTAGACTGGAGGAAATATGTGCTTTGGTCTGATGAGTCCAAATTTGAGATTTTTGGTTCCAACTGGTTCCAATCCCATCTGGTTTGTGCTTAGTGGGACTATCATTTGTTTTTCAACAGGACAATGACCCAACACACCTCCAGGCTGTGTAAGGGCTATATGACCAAGAAGGAGAGTGATGGGAACAGAGGGTTAAATACACAACACTTAATGAGGGAATGAGAACCAGGTTGTGTAGGAAAACAAGAAAAACAAATGGAATGAAAAGGTGGATCGACGGATGGCCTAGAAGACGGTGACGCCGGACCGCCCGAAACGCCTTCCCGACAAGAGAGGAACGACTTCGGTGGAAGTCGTGAGTTTATTCAAGTGACTACTCACACAACGGTAATTGACCAGTGGCCGGTCGGTGACATTTATTTCACTGTTTTATCCCCGTTTTTTCCATTTGGCTTCCGTTTAAGAAAGATTTTTTCAACAGAATCGGCAGAATGAATAGCACCACCTAATTACACTTACACCCCTGAACACACTTTCATAGCAGCCACATACAAGGAAGCAGGAACCATTTTGCTTAAAGTATCACGTTTCAGGTAAGACCCAGATCAGACAATGTTGAAGTAAACACAGTTTATTAATTGATCAGGGCAGCAAAAGCAGGTCAAGGGCAGGCAGAGGTCAGTAATCCAGATAGGTGGAGCAAAGGTGCGGATGCAGACCAATCAACAAAGACAGATGAAACAGATTTAGGGTGTGACCGTTGTATTAATTCCTTCTATATTCTATGCACTCTCTCCTATCACCTTTCTCTGTCGCTTCTGGGACTTCATTGCACTAAACACAGTCAGCTTTCTGTAACCAGGCGGCGGAAAAAAATTCCAGGCCAAACCATTATAATCATAACCGGCCTTAACCACAGCTAATGCATCGTCACCATATCAGCTACGATGTTAGTAACTTCACAGTCAACATAGCTGCTAGAACTAACTCATGTAGTAAACCTGCTTTACAATCATGTAGTACAGTGTACAGCAGAAGCAGTTTAGCAATTACACTGGCGGGCCCCAGTGGCACATTAATAACCAAAAGCTTACCTTGACTTGGAAGAGTCCCGTGTTGGAAGCCATAGGCCAGATAGCGTAACTTAGCACCCCTCTATGTTTGAACTGGGTGTTGAATAGGCTAAACTAGCTAGTGCATTCGCTAGCACAGTGTGAAAGTGAAAAAAAAATACAACTAAATCTCTTTCTGCTCTCTCTTCATTTTAAAAATATATATCTTTGTTTTTTTAACTGTTCAACAATTGTCTTTCTCGTCTCTTTGAGTCAGCTACTGACTCACCATCTGTATGCACTGAAGGGATACAGCTAGCTGTAGTTTATGCTTTCAGTAGTAGATTCATTAGCTTTTGATTGGGTGGTCAACATGTCAAGTTCATGCATGCGCAATAGAGCTGCTGATATAGTTGAAGGACTCCTCCGGAATTACATCATTACATTTAGCTCTATGGAAGGGGGTGAGAACCATGAGCCTCTAGGTTTTGTATTGAAGTTAATGTACCAGAGAAGGACGGAAACTAGCTGTCCTCCGGCGTACCACATGGTGCTACCCTATCAGAGTGCTGTGTGATGCGACTGTAGACCTTCTTTGCAAAACAGTGTGTTTTAATAAATTATTTGGTGACGTGAATATATTTAGTATGGTTTTATCTAAAAGGATAACTTTAATGTTTCACTATTTAATATTTTATGAAATTCACTGAGGAGGATGGTCTACCCTTCCTCCTCTGAGGAGTCTCCACTGCTCATTATGCGGTTTGAGGAGAGAGCAGACTAGGCACTGGGGACATCCTTATGGCTCTGTAAATAAGTGCCAGAGTGACGGCTGGCTCCCAGATCCCTGCTCCCTGTCGTGGCGTGTGTACGGCTCCAGGTGTGAGTTAGTTTCTCCATGCTGTGGGCTTGGGGAGAGGCTTTACCAGGCTTTACAACCTGTATGTTTGCTTTGTACCTCCAGGAGAATGGATGGATCCACAGATTGTGAATGAGACAGATGTAACTGACAACCAGCGTGTGTCAGCTGGTGAGGAGCCTCTGTCCTGCCTCAGGCCTTTGTATATCACACAGAGCTCACACAGAACTCTTAACACTACGGACTAATGGACAATGTTGCTTCAAGTGGTGGAAGACACACGTATATACTGTATATATTCAAGACTGAGTTTTACTCCCAGCTGCCTGCTGGAGGATGGATGGATCCACAGGTTAGGATGTTAGACAGAGGTAAGTGAAAATGGCACCCAGTCGTTACTGGGTGAGGACGTAACTGACAACCAATGTGGTTCAGCCGGGTGAGGAGCTTCTGTACACACACACTCTCTCTCCATCCTCTATGGATTCGTATGGGTAGTTCCATGGCTTGTACAGGCATGACAGCACTGCATGGACGCCCGTGGATGCAAACTAGGAGAGGATCCTGCTACTCTCTGTCTCTGTCTGTCAGTGGTGTTGCTGTTCTCTGGCTGTCTGTGAGATCTCATGTGATATGCATATAGCCCTATCCCAGCTCTCCCTGAGGCTCTCCCCAGGTGTCCAGTGGTAGATGTAGGACCGGTTTCCTGGACATAGATTAATCAATAAAATGTTATTTGTCACATGCGCCAAATACAACAGTTAAGACTTTATCGGAAATGCTTACTTATGAGCCCTTTCCTAACAATGCAGTAAAAAGTAAAAACATTTAAAAATAGATTAAAAAAATAGTAACAATAAAATAACACAATAAATAACAATAATGAGGCTTTATACAGGCTATATACAAGGAGTACCGGTACCGAGATCAGTGTACTGGACTACGAGGTAGTTGGGGTGATTGATTGAAGTAGTATGTACATGTAGGTAGGGGGTGAAAAGCATAAAGTCCGGGTAGCCGTTTAATTAACTGCTTAGCAGTCTTACAGCTTTGGGGTAGAAGCTATTCAGAGCCTTGGTACCAGTGTTTAATAGTCACATGTACAGGGTTGCAGGGTGATTGCAGGGTACAGTGAAAATCTTGGGCTCCGAGTTCCAACATGCAGGACTAAGTGAAAGTAAATAATGAAAAAAAGAATAGAAAAGAAATATAACACAGTACGAGTCAAGTTTGGACACACCTACTCATTCAATGTTTTTTATTTATTTTTACTATATTCTACATTGTAGAATAATAGTGAAGACATCACAACTATGAAAAACACATATGGAATCATGTAGTAACCAAAAAAGTGTTAAACAAATCAAATATATTTTTATATTTGAGAGTCTTCAAAGTAGCCACCGTTCCTTGACAGCTTGCACACTTGGCATTCTCTCAACCAGCATCATGAGATAGTCACCTGGAATGCATTTCAATTAACAGGTGTGCCTTGTTAATTCTCAAGGTAGGGGTCAGCATTTTCACGTTTGGATGAAAAGCATACCCAAATTCAATGCCAGCTACTCATCCCCAGAAGATAAGATTCATATTGTTGGATGGTAGAAAACACTCTGAAGTTTCTAAAACTGTTTGAATCATGTCTGTGAGTATAACATAACTTATTAGCAGGCGAAACCCCAGGAAGAACCATAAAAAAAAAAATTGAGGTCACTCTTTCAATGAATTTCATTGGGAACCAGATTTCTAAGCGACCTGCTTGCAGTTCCTACGGCTTCCACCTGATGTCAACAGTCCTGAGAAATTGGTTGAGGTTATTCCTTTGTGTAATGAAGAAGTACGGCCATCTTGAAGTCGAGTCACTCGACGTGTCCTGTTTGTTAGAGGCGCGAGACCAGAAAGCATGCTACAGTGGTTTTAATCCTGTATTGAACACAGATCATCCCGTCTTCAATTTTATCGATTATTAACGGTAAAAATACCTAAAGTTGTTTTTACAAAAGGTAGTTTGATATTTTTTGGCAAAGTTTACAGTAACCTTTGAGTATTTTTTTGTCACGTTTGAGCAAGTTGGAACTGTTTTTTCTGGATCAAACGCGCCAAATAAATGGACATTTTGGATATATATCGACGGAATTAATCGAACAAAAGGACCATTTGTGACGTTTATGGGACATATTGGAGTGCCAACAACAGAAGCTCATCAAAGGTAAGGCATGGATTATATTTTATTTCTGCGTTTTGTGTCGCGCCTGCAGGGTTGAAATATGCGTATCTCTCTTGTTTACAATGTGCTATCCTCAGATAATAGCATCGTATGCTTTCGCCAAAAGCCTATTTGAATTCTGAAATGTTGGCTGGATTCACACAGTGTAGCTTTAATTTGTATCTTTCATGTGTGATTTAATGAAAGTTTGATTTTATAGTAATTTTCATAGTAATTAATTTAATTTGGCGCTCTGCATTTTCTCAGGCTTTTTGCTAAGTGAGACAGTAGCGTCCGTCTAAACTCAGATTTTGGATATAAATATGAACTTTACCGAACAAACATACATGTATTGTGTAACATGAAGTCCTATGAGTGTCATCTGATGAAGATCATCAAAGGTTAGTGATGAATTTGATCTCTTTCTGCTTTTTGTTACTGCTCTCTTTGGCTGGAAAAAATGGCTGCTTTCTGTGACTTGGCTCATACCTAACATAATTGTTTGGTGTGCTTTCGTCGTAAAACATTTTTGAAATCGGACACTTTGGCTGGATTTACAACAAGTGTATCTTTAAAATGGTGTAATTACTTGTATGTTTGAGGAATTTAAATATGGAATTCTGTTGTTTTGAATTTGGCGCCCTGCAGTTTCACTGGCTGTTGACGAGGTGGGACACTACCGTCCACATCCCTAGAGAAGTTAAAAGTTAATTTGTGGAATTTTCTTCCTTCTTAATGCGTTGTTTGTGACAAGGTGGTATACAGAAAATAGCCCTATTTGGTAAAATACCAAGTCCATATTATGGCAAGAACAGCTCAAATAAGCAAAGAGAAATGACTGTTCATCATTACTTTAAGACATGCAGGTCAGTCAATTTCCAGAACTTTGAAAGTTCTCAAGTGCAGTCGCAAAACCTTCAAGCGCTATGATAAAACTGGCTCTCATGAGGAACATTCGAGTTAACTGCACCTCAGATTGCAGCCAAATAAATGTTCACAGAGTTCAAGTAACAGACACATCTCAACATCAACTGTTCAGAGGAGACTGCATGCATCAGGCCTTCATGGTCGAATTGCTGTTAACCTTTCCACGACCCTCTACCCCAGGTCGGGAGCACCACCCCCCCCACACACTTAATTAGCAATAGCTACATAGCTTCAAAAGAGATCAGTAGCATCTAATATCATTAAATCACAATCCAAGACACCTCAGATGAAAGATACAGATCTTGTAGAAAAAGCCACCATTTTCAGATTTTATAAATGTTTACAGAGGAGACAAAATATGTAAATCTATTTAGCTCAAACACGTTAGCAAAATACACCACTCTAACTCATCAGTTCTTACTCCTCAGGTGACGAATCACCAATTCGGCTCAACTAAGATATTGATATCCACAACCAAGAAAAACCTCTTCAGATGACAGTTTCTAACCTATTCATGGTATAGGATAGTTTTTGTTAGAAAAAAGTGCATATTCAGGTAGAAATCACAGTTTACAATTGCACCCACCATCACAAATCGAACTAGAATTACTAGATAGAGGCAACGTGTATGACAATTTACTCCATCATAAAACATTTCATAAAAATAGACAAAGCATAGCAATGGAAAGACCAGTTCTTGTGATTTCAGACCATATTTAGATTCTAAGCGTTTTTCAGCGAAAACACAATAAATCGATAAGTTTAGCATACCAATGTGCAAACGTTACCAGGCATCGATTCCAGCCAAAGAGCGCTATAACGTTAATGACCGCCAAAATATATTAATTTTTTCACTAACCTTTCAGAATTCTTCGATGACACTCCTGTAACATCATTTACAATATACATATTCAGTTTGTTCGAAAAGGTGCATATTTAGCCATACAAAACCGGGTTACACAATAAAAATACTAGGAATCAAGCCTCAATATTGTCTGACGTCATCTATCAGAGTGATCTAGTTTAATTGAAAGCTAATCATAGACTTGATAAAAATACAGGGTTGACAGCAATCGAAAGACAAATTGTCTTAATGCAACTGCTGATTTACATTTAAAAATTATCCTACTTTCAATACGGGTTGGCCAAGTGAAGCTATACCAAAAAAATGGCGAAATATGCGTTTAAACAATATTTCGACAGAAACACGTTTATCATATTAATATTGCTTACTTTGAGCTTTCTTCCATCAGATTCTTGGGCAATGTATCCTTTCATGTTATAACTGTTTTTGGTCGATAGATGTCCTCTGTCCTTCGAAATGTCCACCACCAACGACCGACACCTAAAACGTGTCCAAACTTCAGAGTGCACAACAAAGAAATTCCTCAAAATCGCACTTAAACGGATAAATTGATATAAAACGTTCAAATTAACTACATTATATGTTTAACAACTATAACGACTTGAAAACAGGACCGGAGAAATATTGCTGGTTAGAAAAGATTTGGAACGAGGCAGGTCGATGGCTTGACGCTTCAGGCGCACGTTGAGAAAGGGGGTCTGTACATTTTCGTCTTTTATAAGGCTGTGAATGGTCCATCGATTTCATTGAAAACGTGATGACGTACAGACACCAGAGAAGAGTAGGCAGTGTCGTTTCTTCATAGCATTCACTGTCGCCTTATAACAGACACCAGATCAGAGGTAAAAATTTCTGAAATCTGAACCCTGTCATGGAAAAGTGCTGTAGAAAGTGTCTGTACCATCAGAGACAAAATTCCAAACTTCTATAGAAACTAGAAGGTGTTTTCTATCCAATAATAACATAATATGCATATTGTACGATCAGAATTTAGCACGAGGCAGTTAATTTGGAGACACAAATATGCTAATCGGAAAGAACCCTATAGTTGCAAGAGTTAAGAACCACTACTAAGGAACCAATAAGAAGAAGAGACTTGCTTTGGCCAAGAATCACAAGCAATGAC
Source organism: Salvelinus sp. IW2-2015 (assembly GCF_002910315.2). Classification (NCBI taxonomy): domain Eukaryota; kingdom Metazoa; phylum Chordata; class Actinopteri; order Salmoniformes; family Salmonidae; genus Salvelinus; species Salvelinus sp. IW2-2015. The sequence continues at coordinate 37,790,482 of NC_036855.1, read as the reverse complement.
ATTAGACTGGGGAAATATGTGCTTTGGTCTGATGAGTCCAAATTTGAGGATTTTTGGTTCCAACTGGTTCCAATCCCATTGGTTTGT
>NC_036855.1:37721046-37790370 GCF_002910315.2 Salvelinus sp. IW2-2015 | reverse complement strand
GCTTAGTGGGACTATCATTTGTTTTTCAACAGGACAATGACCCAACACACCTCCAGGCTGTGTAAGGGCTATATGACCAAGAAGGAGAGTGATGGAGTGCTGCATCAGATAACCTGGCCTCCAAAATCACCCGACCTCAACCCAATTGAGATGGTTTGGGATGAGTTGGACCACAGAGTGAAGGAAAAGCAGCCAACAAGTGCTCAGCATATGTGGGAACTCCTGCAAGAMGTTTGGAAAAGCATTCCAGGTGAGGCTGGTTGAGAGAATGCCARGAGTGTGCAAAGCTGTCATCAAKACAAAGGGTGGCTACTTTGAAGAATCTAAAGTCTAAAATATATTTAGATTTGTTTAACACTTTTTTGGTTACTACATGATTCCATATTTGTTATTTCATAGTTTTGATGTMTTCACTATTATTCTACGATGTAGAAAATAGTAAAAATAAAGAAAAGCCATTGAATGAGTAGGTSTGTCCAAACTTTTGACTGGTACTGTACATCATAACATCTGTATCAGTGATGAATAAATACATGTTCATTGAGGTGGAGGCAGAGTAAAGACTATTTTGGGGATGGGGTGGAATGAACATAGGGGGAGCAGCATGACCATTTATGGGGTGTGGGGACCAAGTGATTTATTTTTAAAAACAAAAAATCTATATTAACAACTGCAACAGGGATTAATGTCATTGGGGTCCATAGGGGGATAAGCAGGTAAGGTAAGTGACCGTTGAAGGGGGAGGAATGTCCCCCCTCAACGGCGGGAGCAGCAGGGGGGATGGGGGAGCAGGTAGCACACTAGTGGTGGCTATTCATTAGCCTGAGGGTAGAAACTATTGACCAGTCTTCCAGTTTTTGCTATGATGCTCCTGYACTGCCCGCGTCTTAGTGATTGAACAGGGGATGGCTTGGGTGGCTGGGGCTGAATTTCTTCAGCATCCTGAGGTTGAARAGTCGCTATCGTGCCTTCTTCACCACAGTGTCCGTGTGGTTAGACCATTTAAGCTTCCATGTACGCCGAGGAATTTGAAGTTATTGACCATATCCATTGCTGCCCCATTTTTGAGAGAGGAGGCGTGTCCAGCCTAGTTCACCCTGAAGTCCACAATCAGCTCTTTTTGTGTTGCTAACGTTGAGGGAGAGGTTGTTTACTTGGCACCACGTGGTCAGAGTACCTACCTCCTCCCTGTAGGCTGTCTCATCATTGTTGGTAATCAGGCCTACTAGGGTTGTGTCGTCAGAGAACTTGATGATGGAGTTGGAACTGTGTGAGGCCACGCAGTCGTGGGTATACAGGGAATGCAGGAGGAGGCTAAGCATGCACCCCTGAGAATCCCCCGTGTGGAGGGTCAGCATAGCGTATGTGTTGTTGCCTACCCTCACCACCTGGGGGCGGCCCGTCAAAGTCCAGTATCCAATTGTAGAGGGAGGTGTTCAGTCCCAGGGTCCGTTGCTTAGTGATGAGCTTGGGAGRGCACTATGGTGTTGAACGCTGAGCTGTAGTCTATGAACAGCATTCTCACGTAGGTGTTTCCTTTGTCCAGGTGGGAAAGGGCAGAGTGGGATGCAATAGAGCTGGTGTCATCTGTGGATCTGTTGGGGCGGTATGCGAATTGGAGTGGCTCCAGGGTTTCTGGGATGGTGGTGAAAGCCTTTCATGGCTACAGATGTGAGCACTATGGTGTGATAGTCAATTAGACAGGTTACCTTGGTGTTTTGGGGCAGGGAACTATGGTTGTCTGCTTGAAACATGTAGGTATTACAGACTGGGTCAGGGAGAGGTTGAAAATATCAGTGAAGATACTTGCTAGCTGGTCAGCGCATGCTCTGAGTTCACGTTCTGGTAATCCGCCTGCCCCTGTGACATTGCAAATGTTAACCTGTTTAAAGGTCTTACTCACATCGGCTACGGAGAGGGTGATCACAGAGTTTTCTGGAACAGCTGATGTTCTCATGTATGATTCAGTGTTGCTTGCCTTGAAGTGAGCATAGAAGGCATTTAGCTCATCTGGTAGGCTTGCGTCACTGTGCAGCTCGCGTCTGGGTTTCACTTTGTAATCCGTGTTAGTTTGCAAGCCCTGCCACATCCGACGAGTGTCAGAGCCGGTGTAGTAGGATTCGATCTTAGTCCTGTATTGATGCTTTGCGAGATTATTTATAAGCGTCCAGATTTGTGTCACGCTCCTTGAATGCGGCAGCTCTAGCCTTTAGCTCAGTGCGGATGTTGCCTGTAAGCCATGGCTTATAGTTAGGTGGGGACTACGTCGTTGATCCACTTATTAATGAAGCCGGTGACTGATGTGGTAAACTTCTCAATGCCATCTGATGAATCCTGGAACATATTYCAATCTGTGCTAGCGACAGAGTCCTGTAGTTTAGTGGCCGCTTCATAGGACCATTTCCGTATTGAGCGCATCACTGGTACTTGCTGTTTGAGGTTTTGCTTGTATCCAGGAATTTAGAGCACAGTGTTATGGTCAGATTTGCCAAATGAAGGATGAGGGAGAGCTTTGTATGCATCTCTCTTTGTAGAGTAGAGGTGATCTAGAGTTTTTTTTGCCTCTAGTTGTATAGAAAAAAACAGCTTGATTTATATTTTCCATGTCCTTGTTCAGCCACGACTTGGTGAAACATAGGATATAACAGTTCTGCAGATCACGGTGACAGGATAGCCTTGAATGGAGCTCATCCAGTTTATTTTCCAATGATTGCACATTCGCCAATAGAACGTAGGGTAATGGTGACTTATCCACTCGCCTTCGCAGTCTCGTTAGATATCCTTCATGCCGACCTCTATGTGGCTGCTTCCACCTCCTCCAAGTGACGGGGATTTGGGCCTGCTCTGGATGAGCATTATGTCCTTCGCCTCCGATTGGTTGAAATAGATCCAAATCGAGGGTTAGTAATCGCTGTTTTGATGTCCAAAAGCTATTTTCGGTCATATGAAACAATGGCGAAAACTTTATGTACAAACAAAGTTAGGATCAGCGCAAAAAAWAAMAWAAAATAGCACAATTGGTCAGGAACCCATAAAGCGGCAGCCATCCCCTCCGGTGCCATTATATAACCCTGTAGTCCTGGACTAAAAGACACTATGGATGGAGAATCTCCATTTCAACATGGTTCTTGTCGATTACGACACACTGGGCAAAAACTAGTTGAATCAACATTTGTTTACTGTAACTTCAACAAATGTGATGACGTTGAATCAAATGTGGAAAACTGATTGGATTTGCAAAAAGTCATGAACGTAAATCCAATGACATTGTGAAATGTTTTATATTCAAGGTAGTTGACAACTCAAGCAAATGTAAATCAAAACTAAACGTTGAACTGACGTCTGTGATCAGTGGGTAGGCTTATTCTGTGTCCAGAAAACCTACCCTTCACTCATTTCGCTTCGTAGCACCTCCAAATTATTCTCTCAGAAACTGGCCTGTAGTGTTTAAATCTGTATCCTGGTAAATTACAGAGTAGAAGTAAAACAAATCAGGTAAGTAAGCAGTGTGCTACTGAAGCACACCTGCCCATAATTTGTAGCGTCATGCATAATGGATTTATAATAGCCCCAAACCAGAGAGCAGAGATAAAGAGCTGTAGAGCTTGATATAAGAATAATGCTTGTCTGTTTGTCTTCCAAAATGTCATGAGAAATAGAGCTAACATAATTGAGGCAAGGGCATTCAGATTCATTCAAGATGCAGCTAACTACAGCTTATTCATATCAAATCATAGTAACATTGCAAAAATCTGAAACTTTCTGTCCAAAAATGATGCAGAAAAATGTATCCATGCTTTTGTTACTTCTAGGTTAGATTACTGCAATGCTCTACTTTCCGGCTACCCGGATAAAGCACTAAATAAACTTCAGTTAGTGCTAAATACGGCTGCTAGAATCCTGACTAGAACCAAAACATTTGATCATATTACTCCAGTGCTAGCCTCCCTACACTGGCTTCCTGTTAAGGCAAGGGCTGATTTCAAGGTTTTACTGCTAACCTACAAAGCATTACATGGGCTTGCTCCTACCTATCTTTCCGATTTGGTCCTGCCGTACATACCTACACGTACGCTACGGTCACAAGACGCAGGCCTCCTAATTGTCCCTAGAATTTCTAAGCAAACAGCTATAGGCAGGGCTTTCTCCTATAGAGCTCCATTTTTATGGAATGGTCTGCCTACCCATGTGAGAGACACAGACTCGGTCTCAACCTTTAAGTCTTTACTGAAGACTCATCTCTTCAGTAGGTCATATGATTGAGTGTAGTCTGGCCCAGGAGTGTGAAGGTGAACGGAAAGGCTCTGGAGCAACGAACCGCATTGCTGTCTCTGCCTGGCCGGTTCCCCTCTCTCTCCGCCTCTAACCCTATTACAGGGGCTGAGTCACTGGCTTACTGGTGCTCTTCCATGCCGTCCCTAGGAGGGGTGCGTCACTTGAGTGGGTTGAGTCGCTGACGTGATCTTCCTGTTTGGGTTGGCGCCCCCCTTGGGTTGTGCCTTGGCGGAGTCTTTGGTGGTTATACTCGGCCTTGTCTCAGGATGGTGAGTTGGTGGTTGAAGATATCCCTCTAGTGGTGTGGGGGCTGTGCTTTGGCAAAGTGGGTGGGTTATATCCTGCCTGTTTGGCCCTGTCCGGGGGTATCATCGGATGTCTCCTGACCCCTCCTGTCTCAGCCTCCAGTATTTATGCTGCAGTAGTTTATGTGTCGGAGGGCTAGGGTCAGTCTGTTATATCTGGAGTACTTCTCCTGTCTTATCCGGTGTCCTGTGTGAATTTAAGTATGCTCTCTCTAATTCTCTCTTGCTTTCTCTCTCTCGGAGGACCTGAGCCCTAGGACCATGCCTCAGGACTACCTGGCATGATGACTCCTTGCTGTCCCCAGTCCACCTGGCCGTGCTGCTGCTCCAATTTCAACTGTTCTGCCTGCGGCTATGGAACCCTGACCTGTTCACGAACGTACTACCTGTCCCAGACCTGCTGTTTTCAACTCTCTAGAGACAGCGTGAGCGGTAGAGATACTCTGAATGATTGGCTATGAAAGCAACTGACATTTACTCCTGAGGTTCTGACTTGTTGCACCCTCGACAACTACTGTGATTATTATTATTTGACCATGCTGGTCATTTATGAACATTTGAACATCTTGGCCATGTTCTGTTATAAATCCTCCACCCGGCACAGCCAGAAGAGGACTGGCCACCCCTCATAGCCTGGTTCCTCTCTAGGTTTCTTCCTAGGTTTTGGCCTTTCTAGGGAGTTTTTCCTAGCCACCGTGCTTCAACACCTGCATTGCTTGCTGTTTGTGGTTTTAGACTGGGTTTCTGTACAGCACTTTGAGATATCAGCTGATGTAAGAAGGGCTATATAAATAAATTTGATTTGATTTGATTAGTACCTTTGACCTTTTTGTACCCCAGGGAACAACACTGTACCCTAACCCTAATTTTGAGTGTGTGGATATACAGTGCCAATAGAAAATCTACACCCCCTTGAACTTTTTTCACATTTTGCAGCCTTAAATTTTTATCTAAAAAGGGATTCAAAAAGATAATTTTTCCTACAGATCTACACAACCTACACATTTTCAAAGTGAAAGTTCTAGAACATTTTCCAAATTAAGAAAGAAAATAACTGAAATATCATAATTGGATAAGTCTCCACCCCCTTGGTGGAAGCATCTTTGGCAGCTATTACAGCTGTGAATCATTTCTACCAACTTTGCACAACTCTTAGGGCAACATATATCCATTGTTTTTATCAAAATTGCTCAGGCTCAGTATATTTGGTTGGGGATCATTGATATTTAAACCACTCAACACCTCTTGGAAAGCCTTTGGCATGCAATTTCTTTGTAATTGTCTCTCTGAAAAACAACTATCCCATGGTTAGGTTTTCAGAAGACTGAGGCATGTTTTCCTCAAACATTTTACCGGGACTATGCTCCTTTCAAATTTATTTTGACAAACTCCCTAGTCCCTCCCGATGACAAGCATAACCATAACATGATGCACCACAATTAAAATGATCAATGAAATCACCATTGTTCTGGCAAAGATGCGTCTGTAGCAGATTGCTGAACTGTATTTTATATGGATAATAATGTAGGCTACTCTGTTTTTTCCAGGCAAAACTGGTCATTAATCTGGATATGCGTGCCAATGCTGATGACTGGTCATTGGTCAACAGTGAAGATGCACAACGTTTTGGTTCTGAAGCACAGAATAAATGTTTTTGAAACAAGAATTTGGTGCAATGCCGTAGGCCTATGTTAGTGACCAAATCGGATAAGCAAAGGTATAACTATAAAATACAAATGGTAGGCTATATGTAGCCTATTAAAATATGTATGAAAAAAATTACCCCCAAAACCTTCTTGTGACCCCCACTTAGAGATCCACCGTGCTAGCCATATGACCTGTGTTGATTGACAGTTTGCTGGTCCAATCAAAGGGCGAGTGTGAGTTTCACTAGCCGTTTATTTTTTTGAAGTGCGATGCTGCTGCTACTCTCTGGCTGCGTGGAGAGTAATCCACAGAGACTCTGTGCCACAAAATGAGTAACAAAACGTTACAAAACCTGGCCAGATAATTTCAAGTCTCAAGTCAATGTTGAATCCCAAGTCTTGAGGCTACGACTTGGCTAAGTCCAAGTCAAGTCTCAAGTTATTTTATTTTCTATCAAGTCGAGTTTCAAGTCATCAAATGTGTGACTTGAGTGAGAATCAGAAAAGTAGAGTATAGTCCAGTACAGTACAGCAGTGGTTCCCAAACTGTGGGTTGGGACCCACAGGGTCGCGGCAGGTGTCTAGGTGGGTCAAGGGATGACATGTTTTGTGCATTGCAAAAGTACAGTAGAGTAAAGTAATGAATAGCAAATTTAGTGTTCTGTATTATACCCTATTTTAATGTACTCTACAGAACTAAACTGTACTTTACTCTACTGAATTAAACTATACTGCCGACCGTATTACCTCCCAAGAGATTCTCTTCGGTTATAGTCACAGCCGTGTATATTCTCCCTCAAGCCGAAACCACGACGACCCTCAAAGAACTTCACTGGACCGTATGCAAACTGGAAACTACATATCCTTAGGCCGCATTTATTGAAGCTGGGGATTTTAACAAAGAACATTTTAGAAAAACGCTACTGAAGTTCTATTAACACATTGACTGCAGTACTCGCGCTGCTAAAACACTCGACCACTGCTACTCCAACTACTCCTACAAGGCCCTCCCCCGCCCTCCCTTCGGCAAATCTGATAACGACTCCATTTTGCTCCTCCCTTCCTATAGGCAGAAACTCAAACAGGAAGTACCCATGCTAAGGACTATTCAACACTGGTCTGAGCAATCAGAATCCATGCTTCAAGATTGTTTTGATCACGCGGACTGGGATATGTTCCGGGTAGCCTCCGAGAATAACATTGACGAATACGCTGATACGGTGACTGAGTTTATCAGGAAGTGTACAGGAGATGTTGTACCCACTGTGACTGTTAAAACCTACCCTAACCAGAAACCGTAGATAGATGGCAGCATTCGCGCAAAACTGAAAGCGCGAACCATCACATTTAACCATGGCAAAGTGACTGGGAATATGGCCGAATACAAACAGTATAGTTTTTCCCTCCGTAAGGCAACCAAGCAGGCAAAACGTCAGTATAGAGATAAAGTGGAGTCGCAATTCATTGGCTCAGACATGAGATGTATGTGGCAGGGTCTACAGACAATCACAGACTCCAAAGGGAAAACTAGAAAATGCCTCCAGACGTCTTGCTTCAGGACAAGCTAAACACCTTCTTCGCCAGCTTTGAGGATAACACAGTGCCACCGACGGGGCCCGCTATCAAGGACTGTGGGCTCTCCTTCTCCGTGACCGACATGAGTAAGACATTTAAGTTTGTTAGCACTCGCAAGGCTGCTGGCCCAGACGGCATCCCTAGCCGCGTCCTCAGAACATGCGCAGACCAGCTGGCTGGAGTGTTTACGGATATAATCAATCTCTCCCTATCCCAGTCTGCTGTCCTCACATGCTTCAAGATGTCCACCATTGTTGCTGTACCCAAGAAAGCAAAGGTAACTGAACTAAATGWCTATCGCCCTGTAGCACTCACTTCTGTCATCATGAAGTGCTTTGAGAGACTAGTCAAGGATCATATCACCTCTACCTTACCAGACACCCTAGACCCACTTCAATTTGCTCACCGCCCCAAAAGATCCACAGACGATACAATCGCCATCGCACTGCACACTGCCCTATCCCATCTGGACAAGAGGAATACCTATGTAAGAAAGCTGTTCATTGACTATAGCTCAGCATTCAACACCATAGTACCTTTCAAGCTCATCATTAAGCTTGAGGCCCTGGGTCTGAACCCCGCCCTGTGCAACTGTGTCCTGGACATCCTGACGGGCCACCCCCAGGTGGTGAAGGTAGGAAACAACAACTTTACTTCGCTGATCCTCAACACTGGGGCCCCACAAGGACGTGTGCTCAGCCCCCTCCTGTACTCTCTGTACACCCATGACTGCGTGGCCACGCATGCCTCCAACTCAATCATCAAGTTTGCAGACGACACAACAGTAGTAGGCCTGATTACCAACAATGATGAGACAGCCTTCAGGGAGGAGCTGAGGGCCCTGGAAGTGTGGTGCCTGGAAAATAACCTCTCACGCAACATAAAAAAAACAAAACAGCTTATTGTGGACATCAGGAAACAACAGAGGGAGCACCCCCCTMTCCACATCGACGGGACCGCAGTGGGGAAGGTGGAAAGATTCAAGTTCCTCGGCGTACACATTACTGACAAACTGAAATGGTCCACCCAAACAGACAGTATGGTTAAGAAGGCACAACAGCGCCTCTTCAACCTCAGGAGGCTGAAGAAATGAGGCTTGGCACCTAAAACCCTGACAAACTTTTACAGATACACAATTGAGAGGATCTTGTCGGGCTGTATCACCGCCTGGTACGGCAACTGCACTGCCCGCAACCGCATGGCTCTCCAGAGGGTGGTGCGGTCTGCCCAACGCATCACTGGAGGCAAACTTCCTGTCACAGGAAAGCCAGAAAGATCATCAAGGACAACAACCACCCTAGCCACTGCCTGTTCACCCCGCTATCATCAAGAAGGCAAGGTCAGTTTAGGTGCATCAAAGCTGGGACCGAGAGGCTGAAAAACAGCTTCTATTTCAAGGCCATCAGACTGTTAAATAGCCATCACTAGCACATTAGAGGCTGCTGCCCTATATAGACTTGAAATCACTGGCCACTTTAATAATGGAACACTAGTCACTTTAATAATGTTTACATATTTTGCATTACTCATGTACTGTATTCTATCCTATTCTACTCTTAGTCTATGCCTGTCTGACATTGCTCACCCAAATATTTATATATTCTTATTTCCATTCCTTTACTTTAGATCTATGTGTATTGTGTGTATTGTTGTGAAATTGTTAGATATTACTGTACTGTTGGAGCTAGAAACACAAGCATTTTGCTACACCCGCAATAACATCTGCTAAACACGTGTATGTGACAAATAAAATTAGATTTTTACTGTACTCAATTGTACTGTACTCTACTCTATTAAACTGTACCGTACTGTACTAAACTGTGCCGTACTGTACTGTGATTTTCAAACTTGTGAAACATAGAGTAGACGTCTATGATTCGTTCAGATTTGGATCTGGTCTGCAAATAAATAAATACTATCCAGCATGCTTTACATTTATATTTTGGTCATTCAGTAGATGCTCTTATCCAGAGCTACTTACGGTCTGTGCATTCAACTAAGTTAGATAAACAACATATCACCGTCATAGCAAGAAAAAAAATATGTAACCGTTAATGAGAATGTTATTGTAGTTGAAGTGTTCTGTGGGTTTATTCTCTAGGTTGGACTACTTTGAACATTATCGCTGCCAGTTTTAAAGCTTTTGAAAAAGCTACCATAAGTACATTTGACAGCTGGGAGTAACTCTAAATATTCTGTTGCAATCTTCAGCTGGCTCCTCCTTCCTATATTAAGAGGCTTGAAAAATGACGCTTACTTAATTGAGAATGTATGTGCTGTTGAAATTTGTATGTACAGACCTATTTTCAACGTCCGAAAATACTTATTTTCAACTTACAGTAAATACGGATTTTAACCTTTTAATTCAGCACCTAAAATGCACCTAATGTTAGCTGGATATCTACAGTACATCTCCATTACTGGAAAAAAAATATGGAAAAGGCGGATGCCACATCCATCCCCATCGAGCCATTCCAATACCAGACATTATCTGAGAATCACGTCTCCAGATTAATGGTGAAATAATGCAGTCTGGTGCTGCAGACACTTGCCTGCTATCTGCAGTGTCTCTATCCAGCACTAACCATCACTGTATTCCCGGGCCCAGCTGATACCTTTTTGATTCTGTCTGTATCAAAATATAATTATGGCAGCCACGCAGTGACATTATTGCTACCTGGCTTTCTATTTTACCCAAACAACATGAGCCCTGGAATAAAAATAATCAACAAAAAAAAGCTAACTATATTTGTACTGGAGGTAATGAAATAATTGAATCCAAGACAGAGGTAAAGTTCAGACTAGACAGGCTTCTCCTCTGAGTCTACAGTGCCATCTAGAGGCCGACTGGGGAATAGTCTCATAGAACTCATTGCTGCGWATGTATGCGCGTGTACATGTTTTCCTACACTATCAGGACCAGAATGTCCTGATAAATCACCAAAATATCGTGACAAGGTAGGATTTTTTTTTAAAGGAATTAGGGTTAAGGTTAAGGTTCGAGTTAGGTTTAGGGTTGGGTTATGGAAAATAGGATTTTGAATGGGAATACATTCTTACTCCCCAAAAAGTCCTGAAATGTACATTTAAAAAAGCGTGCATGCGCACTAGCCTACGTCCATATCTGAATGGGGGAAGAAACTACCTCTTCAAAAGAAAGAGGTTAAACAGGCCGATGGAAAGATCAGAGTCCCGGGGTTGTTGTTCATTCCAGGGGAATGTAGCCTAGATAATGTTATGTTATGCCTGGTGCCACAKAGGGTTTGGTCAGGGCACAGGCTGCCCAAAGGTGCCCCAATGCCCGCTACGGGCCCCTACGTCTGGCAGCTGCACCGTCGTCCAGATGGTCCCCTGAATAATGAGTAGAGATGAGACACAAACAAACAGAGAAACACATTCACACACACTCACTCACACACTGTATATGCACACAGACACACAAACATACACACATGCACATGCACACACACACACACACACACCGGCCTTCCAGCCTGACAAGGCGAGAAGCCATGCACAAAGTTTTATCAGCTTGTCGACACCAGCAGAGTGATAATCCCTCAGCACATTGGAGAGGCACTGCAGATAGATTTTTCTTTGGTATCAACTCAAAGGGCAGTATGTTTCAGGCCTCCCTAGGTATGCTGTTGTCTCTCTCCTGTCTGTATCTGTGAACCTCACTTTCCCTTACACATTTAAGACTCGCATCCTCCCTCTCTTCCCTGACGTTTTGTCGCCAGGCTGGGCACAAGGAACCTTTCCTGTATTGTTAACTAAAATGACCACCCCAGCCTGCTTTCCCTCCCTCCCTCCCTCCCTCCCTCCCTCCCTCCCTCTCCCTCCCTCCCTCCGCTCCCTCCCTCCTCCCTCCCTCACAGACACATACAGGCACACAGACACAGACACACCATTAATGCCACCTTCCTCTCTCCTGAGTCTTTGTGCACAGGTAGTAGGAGTTTTCCTGTATTGTCAACCACAAGCCTGCCCTACCTGACACACATGTACAAGCATGCACATACACACACATACTCTTGTACAAACACACAGCCTCTTCCACCCTCCCTCTCCCTCCCTAGGCACCAGCTCTTATAGAGCCAGTTGTTGTTCCCGTAGACTCCATAATGGTTGTTGGTGTTTATTTGCTGGCAAGGTTTGAGATTTCACTGACTGGCCACATCCAGATAGTGGGAAAAACTCCAGGGAAACGGCAGCCATTTTAACTTTCCCTTCCCCCTATCATCTCTTCCACTCTGCATTCAGTGCTTGGTTGGTCTGTTTTCTTTTCTTTTATGACAGTGGTGACATACATGCTGTTAAGAGTGACAGAACAAGAGTTTCAGTGTCTCCACAGTGTCTCCTGACCCCTCCTGTCTCAGCCTCCAGTATTTATGCTGCAGTAGTTTGTGTCAGAGGGCTGGGGTCAGTCTGTTATATCTGGAGTATTTCTCCTGTCTTATCCGGTGTCCTGTGTGAATTTGAGTATGCTGTCTCTAATTCTCTTTCTCTCTTTCTTTCTTTCTTTCTCTCTCTCGGAGGACCTGAGCCCTAGGACCATGCCTCAGGACTACCTGGCATGATGACTCCTTGCTGTCCCCAGTCCACCTGGCCGTGCTGCTGCTCCAGTTTCAACTGTTCTGCCTGCGGCTATGGAACCCTGMCCTGTTCACCGGACGTGCTACCTGTCCCAGACCTGCTGTTTTCAACTCTCTAGAGACAGCAGGAGCGGTAGAGATACTCTACCGAAAAAGCCAACTGACATTTACTCCTGAGGTGCTGACCTGTTGCACCCTCGACAACCACTGTGATTATTATTATTTGACCCTGCTGGTCATCAATGAACATTTGAACATCTTGGYCATGTTCTGTTATAATCTCCACCCGGCACAGCCAGAAGAGGACWGGCCACCCCTCATAGCCTGGTTCCTCTCTTGGTTTCTTCCTAGGGAGTTTTTCCTAGCCACCGTGCTTCAACACCTGCATTGCTTGCTGTTTGGGGTTTTAGGCTGGGTTTCTGTACAGCACTTTGAGATATCAGATGATGTAAGAAGGGCTTTATAAATAAATTTGATGTATAAGATTGCAGGTTTGTTAAAAAGTCACTGATGCTGGGCTTCAGCCACTCTCCTCTATCCTCTTTGATCCTCTCCTGTATCATAGCAGGGGTTTGGAGTGTTTGTGAGAGAGAGTGGCTGCCGCACCACACAGCACAGTACAGCACAGCAAAGCATCGACAGAAAGGGAAAGTTTTAATTGGCTACATGGAACACAGCTATGTTTTGTTGTTCTCTGAAAAATATATAGACTTCAGTAATACTGAGGCAACACCTGAAACTAATACCAAAACAGTAAACAGAAAAACTGGGGATACGTCCCAAATGGCACCTTATTCTTTATATAGTGCACTACTTTTGACCAGGGACCATAGGGTTCTATATAGGGAATACCCACTGGGCAAAAACTGGTTGAATCAACRTTGTTTCCACGTCATTCAACCCCAAAATTCATTGTGATGATGTTCAATCAATGTGGAAAACTGATTGGATTTGCAAACTCACCCAACTGTTAACCTAATTCCAATGACAGGATGCCATATTTTGTTGAATTTACGTTAGTTGGCAACTCAACCAAATGTAAATCAAAACTAGACGTTGAACTGACATCTGTGCCCAGTGGGTAGGGTGCCATTTGTAGCTATTATTGAGTTAATCAGATTATATCTGTAGCACAGGGGACAATTTGTCTGTAAACTTGGGAGAGAACGTTGGAGTAGGAACCCTCCCTCCTCTAAATAAAATCAGCATCATAATCATYTGTTCTGAGATTGGGCTTCTTTATAAATATGCTTATTCATTCAGTGTGACGGTGGTCACACAGAGGGTGGAATGTTGAACAGATTCCTGTTTCAATCAGTCAACTGTAGATACATCCCAAATGTCACTCTATTCCCTATATTAYCAGGGCCCATAGAACTAGTATATGGGATAGGGTAGGGTGCCATTTGGGACGTACCCTGTGTGTTGCACCATTTCACGAATAATTATTCAGATGAAATWGATTTTATTCACCCTCCTTCTGAGCTTTCCTGTATTTTTACAACGGGGAGTTGGGAGGCTTTTTGTTATTTTGTATTATGCAGCCCCCCTGGGTATACTTCAACAACTCCAAATCCCCAACAATAGCCTTATGAATGCAGAGGTAGTGGTATTTTATTTTTTGGGCTCTTTGGAATTCACTGTCGTAAAGAAAATGAAATCCACTTGATACAGGGCCTTTTGGATCATTTGCCTGCCAGTAATGCWCGGTAATAAAATGAAATATGACAGGCCAATTTAATTACGGCTTCAGGAGGGCTTGTCTTCCCTTATAGTATAAATATTGAATCAGGGCTTCACTCTGCCTCTTTTCAAAGCTCCTCTCCCTCACACACACTCTCCCTCGCTCTCCCTTCTTCTCACTTTCTCTCTCTACCCTTCTCTCCAAGCACTTGGTCTATCCCTCTCTCTTCTCACTCTCCCTGTCCCTCCTCGCTGTCTCGCTCTCCCTCCATCTCTCCTTACTTTATCTCTATGTCTCTCCATCTCTCCACTTCACTCAGTATTCAGTAAACACCAGGTGATGGTGATGCATATCATGCTGTGTGTGTGTGKGKGGGCCAGCTCAGGGGTCTGCTTTGAAAAGTCTCACACTCATAAGATTCCACCAAGGTTCTGGCCAAGCTGAATGTGATGATACCACAAGTCAGTATGCACGCACCGCGCTGCCCATCGTAAAATACACACCATACCCTGACAATACACACCATTTCCATAGCAATATGCTTTAGAAAATGTAAATGGTGCCACTCAGGGCATAGGCACACCTTTAGAGGGGACTCAGAACAACCGGTGGGGAGGAGAGCTAGGAAGGCTCTACAGTAGTCTGTTTTGTGTGTGTTTGAGAAACTTCACACACAGCCTCTCTTCATCCCTCAGCAGTGTGTCTGGACTTCCATAAACTCTTTGACCCCTCCGCTCTGCCATTCCCTCCTGAGTGTACAGTGGGTCAGACTCATAGTAGACCTCACCTGTCGGAGAGTCTCTGTGAGAGCTTCCCCGTTGAGAGGTATAGGCCTGCTTATGCATTCACTGCCCATGTATGCGTGCGACTGCCTAACCACCATCGCCATTCAGAGGAGAAGAAGAAGCTTGCACAAAGGAAGGTTGCGGACGGAATGAAACACAATGAGCTGGAGGATGGATGCCCTTTTAATAATTGAAATAAAGACACCACACACAGACACACACATACCACAGGCATGCTATTAGGGTGCTTCCTCTCTAAACCTGTCAACCCGTTCGCTCTCAGGGTACACAAACTTCCATTTCATAATGACTCACATGTGAATCATTACAATATAGCCTTAAGGGTGAGATGCCAGCTTGACGCATTGCCAGCTTGAYGCATTGTTAACACCATGTCGCAGARCGAGCAGAGACAGGGGCYTCATCCCAAATGGCACCACCCTATTCCCTACATAGTCAAAAGACTCTGGTCAAAAGTAGTGCACTTTGTAGGTAATAGGGTTYCATTTGGGACGTATCCAGGACCTGCCAGAGGATTAAACTGCCTAACATGGAAGGTCACGGGGGGCCGTCGACGTCGCGCTACAATCCTATTCAGATGCCTACCAACTCTGACTGTCAGTACAGGCAAATGTAAATGTGTAGTTTGAAGTGTACATGAATGCAAGCCTACTTCTCTTACAGGGTGGCATGAGTCTTTCATAGCAGTAGCAGTTCTATTTTTCAATTACTCGTTAGATCTCACTTATGGGTAGCGTCCCCTTTTAGGGACAGAGTCTAGGAAGAGCCAATCACACGTCTGCCGTAGAAAGACAGGAGCAACGGCCAATAGTGGACCACTCCACTTCCCATATAAGGGGACGTAGTCCGCTCCTCTCTTAAATTTTTTCATCTTCCTTTGCTAATTCAATTAAGATCCTCTACTCTCCTCACCTATCGACTTGGGCCTGATTTTCCCGATAGCGATGGAAYKTAGGCTYACKAGTGTTTTAACAATGCATCGTTCCTACAATGGCCGAAGATRTAACATTCATTTCCCAAAACACCACGCGGAGAGAAGGGTCGCGAAGTGCATCTTAGGAGCATGCATCGATACTGATAGGATCAAAAGAAAGGGAGTGCCGCTCTCAGATCAGCTTTTTCGATTCAAATCTTTCCTYAACATAATTATTACCCAATACTGATGTGAAATATCTCCTAGAGAGATATTACCACCTACAGCTGCAAATATTGAGGCGGCTTATTCTMATGTTTACCCAATAAAAATGCACTAAATCACCGATTGTGCACGTTAGGCTACACAAGTTAGGCTACACATCATGAAATATATTGAGACAAATTACAGACAGTAGCCTACAAGTGGCAAAACAGAACTCAATTGATTGAACATKAATGTATTTCAATATGATTGAAATAGGCCTATAGCCTACTGTTTATATTTTAATATAGTCATCTCGGGTTTTTGTTTGTATCAATTACAAAGAYATTGACAACTTTGTATTTTGTAGTCAACTTTGTTCTGAAGTTATCGGTGGTCACAGAGAGATGGATAAACCATGTGATTCTATGTTTAGCAGAGTTCTTCTGTGTATAAAGTGAGGCGGGATGGCAAAAAAGCATCTAACAATGCACTTCGATGTTTGCACTTACGATTGGTCCTAGGCAGGCGTTAGATTAGGAGCGGTTTCAAGTGCAACGTAAGAGATTTAACGACGCTCCTACAAAGKTTCTAACAATGAGCTTAGCCTTAAGATGCTTTTGGGAAACTGGGCCCTGGACCTCTGCTCACCTGTTCACAGGTGGACCGTTAAGGACTCTACCACCGAGCGTAGGACAGCAGCTTCTCGTCGAGAAGATTGAGCTCACACTCTGGCTCAGCTAGCGCCACACAGCTAGCTCTCGTGAAATGCTTATGTTTCTAGCTCCAACAATATCTAGCAATACAATAACAATACACACATAATCCAAAGTTTTTTTTTTTTAATAACAAGAAATTAAGACGTACTGAATCAGAACAAGCAATATCAGAACGAGCAATGTCAGAGTCCGGATTATAAATATATTTGTATGTCAATGGTGTGTATAGACAGTATATTAATAGAAAAGGTATGTATAGCAGTAGTTATATAGGATGAGCATTGACTATAATACAGTATATACTGTACATATAAAGTGGGTAAAACAGTAAGTAAACATTATTTAGGTGACCAGTGTTCAATGACTCTGTACAGTGCATTTGGAAAGTATTCAGCCCCATTGACCTTTTCCACATTTTGTTACGTTTACAGACTTATTTTAAAAATGTATTCGAAATAAATAAATCCCCTCATCAATCTACACATAATACCCCATAATGACAAAGCAAAAACAGGTTCAGACATTTTTGCAAATGTATTAAAAATAAAAAATATCACATTTACATAAGTATTCAGACCCTTTACTCAGTACTCAGTGTTGAAGCACCTTTGGCAGTGATTACAGCCTCGAGTCTTCTTGGGTATGAAGCTACAAGCTTGGCACAACAGTATTTGGGGAGTTTCTCCCATTCTTCTCTGCAGATCCTCTCAAGCTCTGGCAGGTTGGATGGTGAGCGTCACCGCACAGCCATTTTCAGGTCGGGTTCAAGTCCGGGCTCTGGCTGGGCCACTCAAGGACATTCAGAGACTAGTCCAGAAGCCACTCCTGCGTTGTCTTGGCTGTGTGCTTAGGGTCGTTGTCCTGTTGGAAGTTGAACCTTCGCCCCAGTCGGAGGTCCTGAGCAGGTTTTCATCAAGGATCTATCTGTACCTTGCTCCGTTCATCTTTCCCTCGATCCTGACTGGTCTCCCAGTCCCTGCCTCTGAAAAATATCCTCACAGCATGATGCTGTCACCACCATGCTTCACCGTAGGGATGGTGCCAGGTTTCCTCCAGATGAGACGCTTGGCATTCAGGCCAAAGAGTTCAATCTGGGTTTCATCAGACCAGAGAATATTGTTTCTTATGGTCTGAGAGTCCTTTGGGTGCCTTTTGGCAAACTCCAAACTGGCTGTCATGTGCCTTTTACTGAGGAGTGGTTTCTGTCTGGCCACTCTACCATAAGGCTTGATTGGTGGAGTGCTGCAGAGAGGGTTGTCCTTTTGGAAGGTTCTCCCATTTCCACAGAGGAACTTTGGAGCTCTGCCCTTCTCACCCGATTGCTCAGTTTGGCCAGGCGGGTCAACTCAGGAAGAGTCTTGGTGGTTCCAAACTTCTTCCATTTAAGAATKATGGAGGCCACTGTGTTCTTGGGGACCTTCAATGCTTCAGATATTTTTTGGTACCCTTCCCCAGATCTGTGCCTCGACACAATCCTGTCTYGGAGATCTACAGACAATTCCTTCGACCTCATGGCTTGGTTTTTGCTCTGACATGCACTGTCAACTGTGGGACCTTATATAGACAGGTRTGTGCCTTTGAAAATCATTTCAAATCAATATAATTTACCACAGGTGGACTCCAATCAAGTTGTAGAAACTTGATCTCAAGGATGATCAATGGAAACAGGATGCACCTGAGCTCAATTTCGAGTCTCATAGAAAAGGGTCTGAATACTTATGTAAATATGGTATTTATGTTGTTTATTTTTAATACATTTGCAAAAATGTTTTAAAAAACTGTTTTTGCTTCATCATTATGGGGTATTGTGTGTAGATTGATGAGGAAAAAATAACAATAAGGTTGTAACGTAACAAAATGTGTAAAAGGTCAAGGGGTCTGAATAATTTCCAAATGCACTGTACATAGGGCAGCAATCTCTAAGGTGCAGGGTAGAGTACTGGGTGGTAGCCRAATAGTTGTCTAACTTAGCTACCTGATTCATGCTGCTTATTCCCGCCAAGGTGGAGGAAAGGAAACAGACTTCTGAGATTTGGATAGCCACACTAAGCTAACCTAGCTAGCTGATGAAGAATGCACAGTGTRCTTGCTGTGCTCTTGCTATAGTTAGGCTATTAACCCTCGAGGTGAACGCTAGCTAACTAAACGCCAGGACTAGCCGGCTGCACAGTTAAGCATCAGCGAAAGCACACGACTAGAAATAGCTCTCTCTACCTACACGGTAGTATTCTTCTCTCACCTAGCTTACCAGTGCTCTTAACATTTACATTTAACATTTAAGTCATTTAGCAGACGCTCTTATCCAGAGCGACTTACAAATTGGAAAGTTCATACATATTCATCCTGGTCCCCCCGTGGGGAATGAACCCACAACCCTGGCGTTGCAAGCGCCATGCTCTACCAACTGAGCCACACGGGACCACGGGACCTCTTGATGGGCATGCTGACCGGTCCTACCTTCCAGTACTGCGGTCTTGAAAGCTCTCTAGGCTGTACAGCAACTCCACCTTGCAGTGCTCTCTGACTTACTGCGTGCCATTTATAACAGGTTTGGARCCCACTCCACAGAGTCATGGCTACCGCTTCCCCTTGTGAGGATAACCCAAGCCAGGCACCGGAGCCCCATCTCTGCCCCTGTGGCCTTCGCATCCCAGAGAAAGGTGTCCACCCTCTCTGCTTTGCCTGTTTGGGACGAGAGCATTCTCGAGAGGCAGTCGATTACCCAGAGTCTTGTCTGCACTGCARCACACTGTCTAAGGTTAGCAGGAGAAGGATACTAAAAAAGACAGCTCCTGCTCCACTGGCACCCCCACYTCTGAGCCACCCCACAGGGTAGGGGACAAGAGCTCATCTGTACCCAGCTGGGCAGAGGTGATGCATAACCTTGATTATCTTCCTTCATTTACTGAAGACATGATCTCGGGAGAGGGGAGATGACAAGGCTCATGTTAATAGCAGCCTCTCCAACTTTGAGCCAGAGGATGGAGAGGGAGCCCCCGCTTCCTCTTTCACAGGCACCTGCATCTGTCCCCAGGCGCCTCGCCAAGCGCAAAGCTGGTGAAGAGGTCGCAAATCCCCCCGGGATTACAAGCTCATCGACATCTGCAAGCAAGCTGCGGCCAAACTCGCAATCGAATGGCCCAATGTCTCTCTGGACCAAGGGGGAGGCAGGGATTTGTACGATGGGAGAAGACTCCCACCACAAACGACCACGACCAAACTTAGCATTCCGGTGGTAGCGTCTTGCCTAATGGAGGGAAAATGTTCCTGGGAAAAGCCTTTTTCCAGTAGACTAACCCCCAGTGGTTCCCCTACCCTGAACATGCAGGGTATGGATGAGTCCGGTTTCCATAAGCCCCCTCCGGTGAAGCCCCCTTTGGCTAACTACCTTAACACTTTTCCGCCACCATTTGTCATAACCGCAGCCCATTCGGTCAGAGCACTTATTAACATGTCCACCTTACTTTTGGCTTATCAAGCAGAGCTGCTGGAAAACACGGCAAGTCAATGCACAGCTGACCCTGCTATGTATCTGTGTCATCACAGATCTCAACCTCTGCTCCTCTCGGGAAGCTGTACAGAGTTATGGTCGTACCATGAGCGAGGGCCCTTTGGCTGGACATAGCCAGTCTTACGGTCAGGGTTAAATCTGGCTTTCTGGAATGCCCCTATTACACACAGAGGTTTGTTTGGAAAACACGTCAGAAATGCAAAATCCGTAGGACGGAGGACAACGTCAGCATACCCCGCAGTCCCGGGCCCTGTGGTGGATCACAAATGCCCCATTGGGGGTGTTTGGAAAGGGACAACGGATAAGCCTCAAGAGCCCTAAAATCCTGGCCTCGCAGCGATATATTAATACCCAGGCGAAGCCCCACACCCAGGGCCGACCCGGACAAACAGTCCTTCGCTGCAATCACTACGAAGTTCTGACCTCTCAAGCAGGTTAGCGTTTTTCATCATGAATCTTGTTCTGGATGCAGCTCTAAAGTCATAAAATCTGATTTTAAATAAAACCCTAACCACACTGCTGACCCTAATGCATAACCCTAACCTTAAATGTAGACTAAAAAGCACATTTTTACAACATAGGCCAGCTGCAAAGTCAAAATTGGCTATCTAAAGGGAAATCGCTCAGTTCTGCCTCAAGGACAAGACTCAATACAATAAACGTCAACACGCAGCTTTTTAGGTGCTCCCTGCCCTACCCCCTCTCCAGTTCAGCAAAGACTTCTCTCCCCACTCGTTGATATGGAGAATTCCTCTACGTTTGTTCTATCTTTCCACTATACAGAAGCTCTTATTTTTTAACTAGCTACTCACTCGTTAACTAGTTCTCCACCCACTTAGTTAACTTTCCTGCAGCATCCATTCCACTCTATTCTTTGAACAAGGGTTTTTGGAATGCACTGATGACCCACAACCACTAAGGCGAGTTTGCGCCCTACGGACTCCCAGACTGTAAGACGCAGCAGGCACCTGTCACTTTTTCCCGCTAAAACTTTAGCGATAGCCATCACTAGTGTAATACTAATATGGCATGGTGGCTATAGGACCATCTGATATTTGTTTCCAAGGGTTATGCCTCTATTACAGATCTTCAGCTCTGCTCCCTGGTACAGTGCCTTCAGAAAGTATTCACACCCTTTTACTTTTTCCACATTTTGTTGCRTTACAGCCTGAAATTTTGATTTTGTGTCATTGATCTACACATAATACACCATAATGTCAAAGTGGAATTTTGTTTAGTGAATTTAAAAAAAAAATCTACAATTAAAAGCTGAAATGTCTTGAGTCAATAATTATTCAACCCCTTTTTATCACAAGCATAAATAATTCATTAGTAACCAGTGCCTTTGTGCATAAATTGCATAATAAGTTGCATGGACCCATTCCATGTTCATTAAGTTCATTAATTTAAGTGCAGGTGTTTGTTTACGCACAAGCACATATGTACGCACGCACGGTTGCACACACACGGACAGACACAAAAATGTCTGTAAGGTGCTTGTCAGCAGGTGGTAGCCTACTAGTATGAGTTCAGTAAACATACTACGTGATGAATTGTGCATGTGGTGGTCCCAGGTAAATATGGTTAGACAGCACTGTAACCGTTTCCTACAGCCGCTTGTTTCCATGCCAACCACAGCCCCYGCTCTGCTGCAACTTTACAGCACGATAAACACAAAAGGCTGATAGTAGAATTCATTGTCCTCCTTCTGTTACTGATCTGGGAGGATGAGAATGTATAAGAACAAAGTGACAGAAGAGGAAGAGAAAAGGTGGCTTTATTGCAGTCCATTGTGAATTTTGCCTCAATGTCCTAGATTTAGTGGTTGATCTTTGATTCTAAATGCAAACCTTGTGAGTTGATTGTTGACTGCATAACATAACATGTATGATTTCAGTCCATGACATTCATGAAAAACTCATACCTTATTTGTTCAGTATATACACTGCTCAAAAAAATAAAGGGAACACTTAAACAACACAATGTAACTCCAAGTCAATCACACTTCTGTGAAATCAAACTGTCCACTTAGGAAGCAACACTGATTGACAATAAATTTCACATGCTGTTGTGCAAATGGAATAGACAAAAGGTGGAAATTATAGGCAATTAGCAAGACACCCCCAATAAAGGAGTGATTCTGCAGGTTTGGTGACCACAGACCACTTCTCAGTTCCTATGCTTCCTGGCTGATGTTTTGGTCACTTTTGAATGCTGGCGGTGCTCTCACTCTAGTGGTAGCATGAGACGGAGTCTACAACCCACACAAGTGGCTCAGGTAGTGCAGCTCATCCAGGATGGCACATCAATGCGAGCTGTGGCAAGAAGGTTTGCTGTGTCTGTCAGCGTAGTGTCCAGAGCATGGAGGCGCTACCAGGAGACAGGCCAGTACATCAGGAGACGTGGAGGAGGCCGTAGGAGGGGCAACAACCCAGCAGCAGGACCGCTACCTCCGCCTTTGAGCAGGAGGACATGCCAGAGCCCTGCAAATGACCTCCAGCAGGCCACAAATGTGCATGTGTCAGCATATGGTCTCACAAGGGCTCTGAGGATCTCATCTCGGTACCTA
Organism: Salvelinus sp. IW2-2015; assembly: GCF_002910315.2. Taxonomy (NCBI): domain Eukaryota; kingdom Metazoa; phylum Chordata; class Actinopteri; order Salmoniformes; family Salmonidae; genus Salvelinus; species Salvelinus sp. IW2-2015. Next base: position 37,767,568 of record NC_036855.1, on the reverse strand, counting down.
ATGGCAGTCAGGCTACCTCTGGCGAGCACATGGAGGGCTGTGCGGCCCCACAAAGAAATGCCACCCCACACCATGACTGATCCACCGCCAAACCGGTCATGCTGGAGGATGTTGCAGGCAGCAGAACGTTCTCCAGGCGTCTCCAGACTCTGTCACGTCTGTCATATGTGCTCATGTGCTCAGTGTGAACCTGCTTTCATCTGTGAAGAGCACAGGGCGCCAGTGGCGAATTTGCCAATCTTGGTGTTCTCTGGCAAATGCCAAACGTCCTGCACGTGTTGGGCTGTAAGCACAACCCCCACCTGTGGACGTCGGGCCCTCATACCACCCTCATGGAGTCTGTTTCTGACCGTTTGAGCAGACACATGCACATTTGTGGCCTGCTGGAGGTCATTTTGCAGGGCTCTAGCAGTGCTCCTCCTGCTCAAAGGCGGAGGTAGCGGTCCTGCTGCTGGGTTGTTGCCCTCCTACGGCCTCCTCCACGTCTCCTGATGTACTGGCCTGTCTCCTGGTAGCGCCTTCATGCTCTGGACACTACGCTGACAGACACAGCAAACCTTCTTGCCACAGCTCGCATTGATGTCCATCCTGGATGAGCTGCACTACCTGAGCCACTTGGGTGGGTTGTAGACTCCGTCTCATGCTACCACTAGAGTGAGAGCACCGCCAGCATTCAAAAGTGACCAAAACATCAGCCAGGAAGCATAGGAACTGAGAAGTGGTCTGTGGTCACCACCTGCAGAATCACTCCTTTATGGGGGTGTCTTTGCTAATTGCCTATAATTTCCACCTTTTGTCTATTCCATTTGCACAACAGCATGTGAAATKTAWTGTCAATCAGTGTTGCTTCCTAAGTGGACAGTTTGATTTCACAGAAGTGTGATTGACTTGGAGTTACATTGTGTTGTTTAAGTGTTCCCTTTATTTTTTTGAGCAGTGTATATACCCCTGTCTGTGTGGACTTTGTGTGTGTGCGAGCTTTGTGGAGACATGTCTTATCATGTTATGAGAACATGGCCATGTCAGACCTCACGGCAGGTATTGAATTGATGTTTTACGGGGCGGCACGGAAAAATAAAACCTTGGGCTTTTCCTCTGCCTGGTTGCCGTTATTGCATTTGACAGGACAGTGACCACATAACTCAATCCTGTCAACACTCAAATTGAGGCCCTTGAGAAAGTGTTCTGCCATTGACCTGCAAATTCTTTACGAGCCTTGTGGCCAAGACCATGTTTGCTCACTTCACAGTTGTGGGTTGTGTGCAGATTTGGGTTCAAATAGTATTCGTTCTCTTTTCAAACACTTTGATCGTTCGATTGAGTCTGCCTGAGAATGGCAGATTTGACTGAGACTTTGCACTATTGTGACCATGTCAGTGTCTCAATCACACCAGGCAATATCAATCAAGTGCAGCTGAAGTATTTCAAAGAACACAAATACTATTTGAAACCCAGGTCTGGTTGTGTGTGTGTCAGGAGGGTGGGATGTGGGCTCTAGCCCTTCTAGTGTGCTGCAGAATCAGGATGCTGAAAATAAGTGACGAAGCCCTGGTGATGCTCGCTCAGTCTTCAGATGTACTTTTTTGCCAATCATTGGAGTAGAGCAGAATTAATCACTCTTAGAGCCGTCAGTTCCCGTCAGCCAGAAGCAATCCATCTCTGAACTGGCATCTGTAATTTGGCAATAACTGTTCTTTTGATTAATTCGCTGACTGAAACGGTTCCAGGACTTCCAGGAGATCAGCGACAATGACAGATTGATGATGCGTATCCTTTAAGTCAATGCCCTCAAACTTCGCAATGATTGGGCTATATAAAAGATATTAGAGATATATGTTGTAACCCCTTAAATGTGATGATGTATGGATCACTGTGTTGGATGCTCCTTTGTAGCGTGGGGGCCTATACTTCAAATGCACTTTGTCAGTGGAAGGAAGCTTCAAGCGTGTTGCTTCTTCAACAGACACACTTTATCATTAGCCTCGAGCTGTGACTGAGGGCTGAGCTGCTGAGTGTTAGGGGGTGTCTCAAATCACACCCTATTCCCTACATAGTGCACTACTTTGACCAGAGCCTTATGGGTTCTGGTCAGAAGTAGTGCACTATAAGGAATAGGGTGCCATTTGGGACACACTTAGTGGCACTGGAGATACTTTACAGCGTTAGCTTGTTGTGTTGCGTTTTCAGACGTTGCTTTCTTGTTGCTGCTGGAAAGCACAATTGGTGACATTCCTCAAGCTAACCACGTCCCTCCTGTCTTCCCAAAAGTACAGAAAGGTATTTAGGTATTAAAATATTTGCGCTATCCCACAGTGTTTCTCAAAAGAAAAAGCAGATTCAGCATGTGTTGTTCACATATTCTCTTCACCCTGATTTTTTTTTGTTGACAAATTCATGTTCACTTCAATCCCTCCCCCTCTCAAGAGATTGCAGGGATGGAAAACATTGCTGATGTATTTTGTCATATTTCATTTGACCAGACAGAGAGAGAGAGAGAAAGAGCCACACCCCCCAACCTTGGGGATGTTTGTTTTAAACACCTGGCATGGCTCTGAATTTTTCACAGACAAGACCATTTACACTGTGAGAGGAATGTGAGATTGTCTCACTTCCACTATGAATGAGTCATAATAAGTGGTGTGGCAACATTGGGATTCATCAGCCACTTCAGTCAGTCTACTATGGGAGATATACACTAAGTGTACAAACCTGCTCTTTCCATAACAGACTGACCAAGTGAATCCAGGTGAAAGGTATGATCCCTTATTGATGTCACTTATTAAATCTTCTTCAATCAGTGTAGATGAAGTGGAGAAGACAGGTTAAAGAAGGATTTTTAAGCCTTGATACAATTGAGACATGGATTGTGTATGTGTGCCATATAGAGGGTGAATGGACAAGACAAAATATTGATCTGCCTTTGAACGGGGTATGGTAGAAGGTCCCAGGCTCACCAGTTTGTGTCAAGAACTGCAACGCTAATGGGTTTTTCACACTCAACAGTTTTCCGAGTGTATCAAGGATGGTCCACCACCCAAAGGACATGCAGCCAACTTGATACAATTGTGGGAAGCATTGGAGTCAACATGGGCCAGCATCTCTGTGGAAAGCTTTTGACAACTTTTAGAGTCCATGCCTGGATGAACTGAGGCAAAAATCATAAAATCATATTTACCTATTTCGGTGGAGACCCGAGGAATCTCAAGAGTTAACCAACCCTGTGAACGGGTTTGGTATATCATGTTTTTATAAAATAAATGAGGTAAGTCAGAAGCTTGTATAGTAGAGCTTTGTAAACAAAAAGGGATTCATGAAGTGATCTATGGGACTTCAATGAGGACCAGCCAACCTTTTGATACAGGATGCAGTAATGCGTATCAAAACTATCACCTGTGATAAAGCGAAGGGCGCTATGGTAGACGATATCCAAAGGTTTAAAAGTAGTGGCTGCTGCATTCCGATAAATGTGTCACCATGGTCAAGAACTGGCAGGAAAGTTGACTGAGACATGATCTATTTCTATAAAATAAGCCTACTTTAAATCTCAGCTTCTTAGCTAGCTCATCCGTATTTTTAAATGTCAAATTATTATCAATCCAAAAGCCCAGATATGTATAGGCAGGAACCTGCTTGATGTAAAAAAACATCCAAGTGTGTAAGACATCTGAAATATTTCTGAGAATTAGACAAAAGGATACATTTAGTTTTTCCCGCATTAAGAACCTATCAACAAGGAGTTTCTGCAAGGAAACAAAATCAGATTGCAGCTCCAACATAGCCTGGTCAGCCGTAGGGGCAATAGCATACATAAGTGTCATCTGCATACAGATGAATGTAAAAGGTTTTTGCAGATAGACCAATATTATTTATATAAATAGTAAATAGGACAGTTCCCAAAAATCGACCCCTGCAGAACACCTTTAGCATTATCGAGGTAACTCCACACCATCAGAAAACACACGGTGTCCTATCTGACAGATAGTTCCCAAGACATTTGAATGAGTAGGGGATGGTTGACAGAATCAAAAGTCTTGGATAGATCTACAAATATGGCAGCACAGTGATTCCTATGATCTAAGCAATTTAATATATAATTTAAGACAAGGGTATCTGCTGAAACRGTGCCATGTCCAGGTCTAAAACCAGATTGGTACTCATTAAAGGGATACTTCGGGATTTTGGCAATGAGTTTCTTTATCTAATTGCCCAGAGTCAGCATGCTAGCAGATACCCATAGACTTCCAGTCATTGCACTAATGCTAGTTAATATTGGCTCGCAAAGCTCCGTCTAACTTCCTTCATACTGGACAGAGAGAAATAAAAATGGTATCCACAAGTTCATAAGACTCTGGGGAAGTAGATAAAGGGCCTCATTGCCAAAATTCTGAAGTCTCCCTTTAAGAACATAATGTGAAGTTAAATAAGTTCTTAGCTGAGAGTTTGCCAGTGATTCTAATACTTTTGCATGGCAAGGTAGTTTATAAATTGGGCAGTAGTTATCTAGGTCAGAAGGATCCCCACCTTTGTAAAGGAGGAGGACATGCACCGCCTTTCAGATCTTAGGGACAGCACCAGAAGCAATTGTTAAATAAAAAATGTGGATCAATGGATTTACAATGACGGGGTTGGAAATGGATCAAGCGAATCAGCTACTGTGGATTTCTTTACATCAATGTTTTGCAAGGCACTTACATCATTGACACGAAATGGTTCAAATGAAGAAAAAAAAGACTAAGTGCCTGGAAGTGCATCATTCTCTGCTATTTGTTTAGAGGTGAATAAAGGACTCCCTCTAGTGGAACTTGACGTATTTTCAGAAACCAGTCTTTCAAATAGATGGCCAGCTGAGGCAAAACGGTTATTAAAAGCACCACAAATGTAATTTTTGTCTGTTATGGGAACGGAGCCTGTCATAACCTGCTGGGGCAATGAGGGGATTGAGGGTTTTTTTCTCCAAAGATTTGTCCAGAATTTAGATAGATTTCCACCACTTAGATACAAAATTCAAGAAGTATGTTGACTTTGCTTTTCTAACCAGAGTAAGACACGTATTTCTCAAATGTCTGAAGGACTGCCAGTCAGAGGTAGAATCAGTCAATCTAGCTTTAGCCCAAGCAAAGTTTMTTTCGTGAAATGTTTCAGACAATTCATGCGTAAACCATGGGTTAGACCTGTCCTTTAACCTTAATCTCTTATATGGGTCATGCTTATTTTCAACAGAGTCAAACAGAGCGGTAAAACATTTAAGGACCTGATCCAAATCAGAGATAGATGACCTGGGAATCATGCATCCCCAGGTCATACAATAAATGTTGCTCATTGAAAGTTCAGAAATGTCTCTTTGAAATAATGCGCAGGTAAGATTTCGATAGCTTAGCATCTCTAATGCAGACAATGGGACAATCGTCACTGAGATCGTTAGCAAAGATTCCATTGGCTGTAYACTTATGAGGTGTGTTTGTCAGAATGATATACAAAAGAGTAGATTTTTCAGGGTGTTTCAAGTTGGTTTAGATATCAGTCGAGTTAAATTTAGCTCAGTGCAAATATATTTCAGTCTATGATACTGGCGTCAACCAATCCAGGTTAATATTAATAATTCAGATTTAGCATAGTTACACAGCAAGTCAAACAATTGGCTATGAACAATTAGGAGGGCGATAAATTCTCACTAATGTTAGTTGGGCATTATACAATAAAAAACAAAATGGTAGTATACCCAATGAAGAACACAGCATCATGAAAAGAGAAGAGGTTCAAAAGGCTACATCAGAGCCACCGACTGACACCGCTGTGAGATACACTGTGTAGGTAGAGGATGTCGGAAGGTAAGGAGAGAAAAAGGAAATCTCTCTCCAGGGGCAAGAGATTACCACACCACTACACCAAAGGAATGGCTGGTGGTTGTTTTTATTCACACCTCCAATTTCAATCACCTTCAAAGGATCCTGGGGGGAAAACATTGTTCAAACAATATCTCAGAGGTTTCAATGGAATGTCAAAGTACTGTTAGATCCCTCTGAATTTTCCAGATGCACCAGAAGCCTGCTGCTCTGCCAATCTTTAATTAAAATCTGACCCGGAGCTCCCATAGGGAATACACACTCTTCAGAGGAAAGAGGTACTGTGATAGTCACCACTCCAGCTATTTGATACTTGTTATTATTGAATTTGCAGTGCTCATCCTGTTAGGGATCAATTTAGGTACAGCCCGAATTTCATCAGATCTTTCTATTGATTGGAATGCAACGCAGGGTCACCCACAGTCACCTTGTGATCATTTCTAATAGAGGGAGATAGAGAACCAGGATGTTTTTCTAAACCGAAAGTATCCTAGTATTTATGATGTGAAGATACAATGTCGCCAAGAAGGTGTTAGGTGCCTGCATGCCACTTTCCTTCCTACCACAGCATCAAAGGCCTTTAATTGGTGCTGTCTACATCAAGTAGTAATTCAATATGATTTCAGGAGGAACACATAGGAGATTTTGGAAGGGTAATTGCCTAACAACTGGTTTTGGAGGGTGATTACACGTTCTGGGAAGGCAAGGGGATTTAGAAATGAAGTGACGGGGCCTGAGTCACAGAGCAAACACACACACACACACACACACACACAGTGTATTCCAACTGGTAACGTGTTCTGCCTGATTAATCTGAAAGGAACCACCAACCTGCTGCAGTGAGTCTCTCTTTCTCACTCTCCTCCCACAGGAATACACTCCTCACAAAGACAGCCTGCAGTGTACAAAGGGGCCTGATTGTGCTGTATTTCGATTTGACAATATGAATGTGTTTTAAATGGGAAGAAATAACCCCTTGACAGGCTTCATATTTGTATTTATTATGGATCCCCATTATCTGCTGCCAAGGCAGCAGCTACTCTTACTGGGATCCAGCAAAATGAAGGCAGCCATACAACTTTAAAAACATGACAATACATTCACAACACACTGTATGCCCTCAGGCCCCTACTTCACCACTACCACATATCTACAATACTATGTGTATGTATAGTGCGTATGTTATCAGGTGTGTATATGTGTTTTGCCTGTTTGTGTTGCTTCACAGTCCCCGTTGTTCCATAAGGTGTATTGTTATGTTTTTTTAATCTAATTTTACTGCTTGCATCAGTTACTTGATGTGGAATCGAGTTCCATGTAGTCATAGCTCTATGTAGTACTCTGCRCCTCCCACAGTCTGTTCTGGACTTGGGGACTGTGAAGAGACCTCTTGTGGCCTGTCTTGTGGGGTATGCAAGGGCGTCCGAGCTGTGCGCCAGTTCAAACAGACAGCTCGGTGCATTCAACATGTCAATACCTCTCATAAATACAAGTAGTGATGAATACAGTTTAGTGAATGATTTGTCCCAAATACAATGCTTTTAGTTAAATTATTTAGGACAAATTTATTCCTTGCCACCCACTCTGAAACTAACTGCAGCTCTTTGTTAAGTGTTTCAGTCGCTGTAGTAGCTAACATGTACCGTGGTTGCTCCACTAAAAGTTTTGCGATTATGCTGCGGGACTTAGAGGTCATTTGTGGTTTAGTACGGTACCCTGCGTCACCACTTCATTGCTCCAGACCAGCGCAAGGGGGAGTTAGAGCATTGATTATGCTTTTGGGTTCTACTGTGTCTCTAACTGACAATGAATGAGCGACATAAACCTAAATAGAAACTGATAATTGTGCACGACTTCAGTACTACCTACTAAAACTGTTGTTACACTAAGGTTTAATTATTTTATTTTGCTCTTACTGTAGGCCACTCCCGACCGGTCACGTTATACAGCGCCTGGGTGGCACAACGGTCTAAGACACTGCATAGCAGTGCAAGCTGGGTTGCTACAGATGCTGGTTCAATACACGTGYCGCCCTCGACTGGGAGACCCATGAGATGATTGTAGGTTTCTCTCCCTCTAAAAACAGAAATAAATWATTATAAATAACAAACTGGCTTTATTTACAAATTAGTAACAATGTCTCACCACATGTTCAATGGCCTTTTTCCTCACTCATTTTACATTATTTGAAAACAAAATCTCCAAAATATATATTTTTTAAACAAAGCAATTATTATTAATTTAGAATTATATAAAAAGCCCGTTGGATATTCTCACAGATATATTATTAACCCTGTTATTAGCAGGACAATATATATTGGTCATGGCTCCGAGTGGTGCACAATGGGATTGACTTTCAGTTCTCCAGCTATATCCACTGAAAGCACGCGATGTTCAAGGCACGAGGGGAGGGGGCATGGGATGGGCCACAGAGCCGCGCACAGAAGACCGACCTAGCCCATGGGCAACACTTTAAGGGGCATTGCACTAATAATGGCGCTGACGAGGGAAACGTTCCCGCTGTTCTGTTAGTGCCAGTCTGCATGTTCAAAATAGAACAATGTAACTAATAATGGCATCTTTATGCTTTCGTTAATAAAATAATAATAAAATAATGATAAAAATACTCTTTCAAAATGCCAATGTTTATTTAGTTATGGATCCATAATGAATTACTATGGGAATAAATATTACTGAATTACAGAAATATCCTCCAATCCTCTATATGTAATTATTGGCGGAGAGTCATGTCATATTTTTCGATATACCGTAGGCGACATGAGTCTCACTAGTGTTGAGTAATGTGCTGTTAAAAGTGGTGTAGGTCTTGTTTATTTAAAGAGCATATTGAAGTTAGAAGCAATAGGATTTGAAGCAATAGCCTACAACTATTTTAGCACCATTTCGCGCTGCTCTGAGACAARCATGGGGACTGGTCTTGATAAATCAATGAGATTTTTATTTTCACTGAATCTCCGTTTGGGTATTGGTTAGACTAGAATTAGAAAATTAGGATGTAGAAATGTTATGCTCTTAGTGTAACCTTTAACGAGGCAAGTCAATTAAGAACATATTCTTATTTACAAGGACAGCCTACTCCTTCCTCCTCATCGGGGAATTGAACCCCGGTCTCCTGCGTGTCCGCACAACACGGGGATTCTTTAGCTAAATAACCCAGTACTTTACTCCCGACTGTCACGTTGTACAGCTCCATATTTTACGTTCCATCCTAACGGAAACCCAAATTCTTATTTTCAAGGACACCCTACTCCTTCCTCCGTCGGGGAATTGAACCCTGGTCTCCCATGTGCCTGCATTCTCTAGTACAGCCACCATTGAAGGCTATCAAATGCTTCTCAAATATGCCCTCTGGTGGTCAAACTAGCACTAACTAGCATTAATAGTACCAGTGGTTCACACTTAAATAACGTGCCATAGAATTCTGCAGCACCATGCAAGCTGCGCCGCAGTACGCTGCAACTTTTAAAGGACGAACCACTGTATAGTGTTGAGTAATCCGCAAACAGACACACTGGCTTTACTCAAAACCAGTTGCATGTCGTTAGTAAAGATTTTTAAAAAGGGGCCTAGACATCTGCCCTGGGGAATTCCTGACTTTACCTGGATTATGTTGGAGAAGCATCCATCGGTTGTGCMGCCAGACTTATTTGCCATTCCTTTTGCCTCATCCCTCTCAGCCATACCATTTTTTAATTCCTCATAAATCCACAGGGATTTAATCATTTTTACAGTCATTTTATTAAATGGGTGCATGCTTATTAGTAAATGGAATAAGCAATTTCATAAAAGTGCAGCGTCTGTTTGCTCCTCATTACACACCACGGACCAACAAATATTCTTTACATCAACAACATAGGAATCACTACAAACTTATTGTATGACCTCTYATACACTATATTAGGCCCAGCCATTGGAACTTTGGTTTTCCTAGATATGGCTACTATATTGTGATCACTACATATGATGGATCTGGATACTGCTTTCAAGCAAGCTTCTGCAGCATTAATAAAGATGTGATCAATACATGTTGATGATTTCATTCCTGTGCTGTTTGTAACTACCCTGGTAGGTTGACTGATAACCTGAGCCAGGTTGCAGGCACTGGTTACAGTTAAGCTTTTTCTTGAGTAGGCAGCTTGATGAAAGCCAGTCAATATTGAAATCACCCAGAAAATATACCTCTGTTGATCTCACATACATTATCAAACATTTCACACATGCTATCCAGATACTGACTGTTAGCACTTGGTGGTCTATTGCAGCTTCCCACAAGAACGGGCTTTAGGTGAGGCAGATGAACCTGTAGCCATATTACTTCAACAGTATTTAACATGAGATCCTCTCTAAGCTTTATAGAAATGTGGTTCTGAATATAAACAGCAACACCTCCACCATTGGCTTTTCAGTCATTTAAAACCTTGTATTTCTACCACTGTATCAAAGCTATTATCCAAGTGAGTTTCAGAGATAACAGATGCCATTCATATTCTGACTATTAGCAAATTATTGATTAAGCTACATATGTTAACTTGGGCTATTTTGAGCACTTTCCTTCTGGGATGCTTACTTGTTTTCATTGTTTTACTGGGAAGCTTAGCAGAAGTAGATATGCTAATGTTATTTGTGTTAGTGCAGGGTGAGCTGCACACAGTGGACTTCCTACTAGGGCACACTGCCTCAGTGCAATTAGCATAAATCTGGTTCATAGGCACATGACTACTGCATACAATAGCTGTAGGATCAGCAGAGGCATTCAGGGCAGTTATAGGGACATATAATTGGGTTACTTACATGTGTCTACCAAAGCCCCTGGTATCATGTACATTTGCTGAAGCATTACGACAACTCACCGTCACAATGGTAGGGATTAACGGAGCTGGGCTTGGGTCATTGACAAGTCCTTGTCTCAACGCAGCTTTATAATGTTGTGAAAGGATCCATGAACCCAAATTATTTGGGTGGATCCCATCCTACTTATAAAATATGTTTTGTTTCCAAAAGGTATCACAATTGTCAATAAAGGTTTCACCCATTGATCTACAATAATCACATAGCCAATTGTGAAGACAGAATCCTGCTAAAGCATTCAATTCCACGATTCATAGAGGGCACATATAATGGGTCTTTTATTAGAGTCGATCAGAGAGTAAATCAGCTCTTTAAAATCCAGTTTCAACTGTTCTGAGCTGCCTTTCGTAATGTCATTAAAACTCACATAGAAATCGATTCTATTGTAGTCCATGTCCTGAAGTAGTACATTCGGGAGCAGCTTAGTAATGTAATTTAATCAAACTCTGGGACAGGACATTGTTTTTGCACCGGGAACGGTCACATTTCTTACCATGGAGATGCACAAAATCTCCGGGCCTCTCATTGTGAGTGTAGAGTGCTTTGTGGAAGGCCGCTGCCTTCGGCTTCCCCGGCTCATGACATGCGACCAACGTTGATGGCCTTGCTCCTCTTGCTGTGCTCCTTCGACTCTGCTATCAGATAGATGGGGGAGCTCCGGGCAACACTGGCCAGATGGATAACGACAAGGCAGATCCAACAAGTGCGACCGCCGTCCAGCCACCGGCATAGAAAAGGTAAACATTCCACTCTGCGTTTTCCTGTTTCTTACGTAGGCTGGCGACCTGCATGATCAAGGAAGCTACCTCAAGTCTATAATCCTCGGCAAGCAAACTGCCGCCACATTGGAACTCTGAGTGATCCGGTTTGTCCCGAAACAAAGCGTAGTAGATACAGCTTCTACAGCACTGGAAACGTTGATTTATTTCTCCAGACAATGAGGGCTCCATTGCAAAACTCATCTGGGACTAATTTTGTCAGCTATCGGCTCTCAGTTTAGCGGCTCTGTCAAGCAGGCTTCAACCTGTCTGTTAAGCGGGATTCCGGGACAAAAATAAAAAATACCAGTTCTAACTGTTGAAAGCTAACCGTGTCGTGGAATCCACACAAAAACAAGTTTGGTATTTATAATTAACGAATATTGGTTATGTTTAGGTCAAAAATGTCAAACAGTGTTTCCAGCATACAGTGTTCAGCTGCGCACCCTCAAGACTTGAGATCCTCAGTCTACAAGATAATGGAACAGCAGGATAGGGGCAACAGCTCGAGTCACAACAAAATAAATTATAACATTGCGGATAAAGTTCGGAATGACACATTTCACGTGTAGAACATCTAAAGACCTGTATCACTACACTGAGAGCTTTGTAGTTTCTAACGGGATGTATTTGGGTGTTTTTGGAGCCTTGGTTCATGTTATTTCAGGACCCTCATACTACACAACGATGAGGTGGTGATTTTTGTTTCTCAAAAACAAGTGAAATCATTAAAACGGTGGCTGGACCCTTCTATAACATCCCATTTACATAAAAAATTTAGATTTGCTTGTAGAAAAGAAAACTTTCATTTAAGACCAAAATGCCAATTTTTCTTTCATGACTTTTTACGATACAGCCAATTTTGACATTGCAGCTGGCTCATCTAGCATTAAAATTCATTACAATAAACGTCAACCTGTGAGCCAGGTCCCCTTCACGTTGAAAACAGACCCGGACAGTGTTTTTTTTTGTTTACACAAAGTAAAAAACATAACTGCAGCCAGATACAATAGAGAATGCAATAGAACGCCTGTGGTCATGTAAAAAAAATGTTTTTTAAAATACTGTAATTGTAAAAACAACCCCACAACAAACGGTGAACATGAGTTGTATCTAAAGATTCAGATCGCATATCATATATCACTGCATGTCAATGTTTACAAGCTTCCTATGCCTACAGGGCACCATTTTGATGGCACTGGTAGTACAAATTATGCACTGACAAACCACTTATTAATCTTATGCAATGATCCTATCATCCCTGCCACAACTTCCTATCTGTGTTTAATGTTCCCCATTAGAGGGAAAGTGGCATAGAGTATCAATAGCTCAAAATATGTTCAAAATGTTTCTTTGTAAACAACAACAAGGTCAGGGTCAACAGAACAGATGCACTACAGCTTGAGTCCAGTCTAGTGCTGGCAGGAGTTCACTTCTTTGGCCTAACACTGTGTTGGGGTCCAGGGCCTCATGGCTAGAGCCGGGATGGGTGGAATAACAAAGACATATATGCACTCAGTAAGAAGTAATGGCATATTCATGAGAAGAACATAACAGTGAGGGAGGCCATGTAGTGCCATATTCAAGAAAATAACAGAAAGTGATATGATAATAGGTTGGAGGCAGCATGGAACCTTTAACAGTGGCAGATTATGTAAGGGATAAAAGCCAACTTTCTGTACATGACCTTAGAAACAATGGACAACGCAGTGGGATGAGGTGGAGCCGGGTCCCTTGCCCGAGTACACATTCACCGGTAGAAATGACATGTTTTCATTGATTTTTTTTTTTTTTTAAGTAAATTCAAACTTTTCCATCCTCCCACCAAACCTGATTGATAGTCCATTGCCAAAGACGTGACCCAGTTGTTCATTCTTTCTGTTCTACATCTATGGGCGCAACCCAGTGGTTCGTTATTTTTAATTTGGTTGCCATGCTGTCAGGCAACGTTCTTATCCATTGCTAGCTGGCTAGCCAACTACGGCTTACACAGTCAAGTCAACCTCTGCAGCCAGAATAACAGCAAAGTAGCTGCATTTGCTTTTATTTAAGCTGTTTTCTAGTGACATTAATTTGGATACATCTATAACAATGAGCTGATGATGCACAAATTTGCCTGGCATAGAAAGATTTTCCTTCTCGTCAGGACACTGTTCATTACGAGATCACATTGTATATCAAACCCAATATGAAAACACACACAAAATGTAAAAAAACACAAACATGCTGTGTAGCTACGGTAACAGATATCCCAGCTGTTAAATCAGAGACTGATGAAGATAGACTATTACCTGATAATAAGACTGGTGGTGTTCTGTGAGGAACCAACCACACAGCTAAATTCACACTTAAGTCAAAGGACCAAATTCATTCTCCATTGGTCCAGACCTCAATCATAGGGTTCTCTTGTACCTACTGTACTTACCTACTGTACTCACCAAATACTGGTCCCCAAAAGGAGCAGCAGTGTCAGCTAGAGTTATATGAGTGAATATGATAATTTTACATTCCTTGTTCTGCCACCATTTCCAATATCAGTGAGCCACAATGGCAGAATCTGTATTTGTGTGTCCAGGCTGATAATTGGCTGTTTCACCTTTGGTTTCTGTCATTTCTGTGAGAAACTTACAAGGACCATCCATTTTTTTGTTGTTGTATCACTTTCAGTTATAACCCTGAGCTTGCCAGTAGCAGAACCAAGGAACCGACTAGAACCAAGGAACCGATTAGATAGACAAGCAAACAGTCGCCAAATGTTATCCCTTTCCACTAAGTCCAGGTGCCATGAAGCAGCAGGAAAACATTTGATATTTTTGCTCCATTTCCTTTCCTACTCACTGCCACTAGCTAAGCCTACCTTTCTTAATCTAAAGCCACATGCACCTAGTTCATTCCACCATGCATTCCCATCCAAGTCAATTTTGCTTCACCCCCCCCCCCCCCTTTTCTTTCAAATTACATTTCAAAGAGTCCTTGGAGACAGCAGTGGCCTGAGAGTTGGTCGATCACATTTTCTCATTAATATAGTGGTGCCGTAGATGCCTTCTGATTACAGCATGAATAATAAATAGGCCACTGCTGAGTCTCCCTCCAGTGGGTTAAGCCCTACTGTTTAATTCACGGTCAATCCAACAGTATTAGGGAAACTGCTTCTCCACAGCGGCAAATGGAACACGACATTGTTGTTCCAGGCTTAATAAACAACTAGTCAAGTCCTGTAACTGTAGGGAAGGATATTCTCMGAGAATCAGTCAGGGCTCATGAGAATAGTCCTGTGGCGTTTTACATGCTGTTTCGGTTTGACATAGATTTGAGAAAGTAAACTGTGTTCCTTAATAGCGGTTTCAGATTGTGTGTTGAATGTCATTACATTCACAAATGAAYTGGTCGCTATATCTTTATGGTTCTGGTTCTAATAGTTGCTTGAGTGCCTGTGTGCCATTCTTAAACTAGTCCATTTTCCATTTAGTCTGACAAATCACATAACAAGATCTATATTCACGTGGAGTTCCAAAAAAACATAAATAAACAAAAGGGAATAAATTTAAGCTTGATTTTCCACACTTCAATCCACTGCAGATGRAAAAACAACAAATACAAAACAAGTGTCTGCGAGTGGTCCCTAAGCGACGGCTTCACTGGCTCAACATGCAGTTCTTCATTAACTAACAATTACACGGAGATCTGAGGGCTTCTGAACATGCAGCTAATCTTTATTTATGTCTGATTAACATAATATTAATGAAATATACATTACCGGTCAAAAGTTTGGACACACCTACTCATTCAAGGGTTTTTCATTATTTTTACTATTTTCTACATTGTAGAATAATAGTGAAGACATCAAAACTATGAAATKACAAATATGGAACCAAAAGAAAGTGTTAAACAAATCTAAATATATTTGAGATTATTCAAAGTAGCCACCCTTTGCCTTGTTGACAGCTTTCTCTCAACCAGTGTCACCTGGAATACTTTTCCAACAGTCTTGAAGGAGTTCACACATATGTTGAGCACTTGTTGGCTGCTTTTCCTTCACTCTGCGGTCCAACTCATCCCAAACCATCTCAATTGGGTTGAGGTCGGGTGATTGTGGAGGCCATGTCATCTGATGCAGCATTCCATCACTCTCCTTTTTGTTCATATAGCCCTTACACAGCCTGGAGGTGTGTTGATTCATTGTTCTGTTAAAAAACAAATGATAGTCCCACTAAGCGCAAAACCAGATGGGATGGCGTATCACTGCAGAATGCTTTGGTAGCCATGCTGATTAAGTGTGCCTTGAATTCTAAATAAATCACTGACAGTGTCACCAGCAAAGCACCACCACAGCTTGTCCTCCATGCTTYACGGTGGGAACCACACATGCGGAGATCATCCGTTCACCTACTCTGCGTCTCACAAAGACACGGAGGTTGGAACCAAAAATTTCWAATTTGGACTCATCAGACCAAAGGACAAATTTCCACCGGTCTAATGTCCATTGCTCGTGTTTCTTGGCCCAAGCAAATCTCTTCTTCTTGGTGTCCTTTAGTGGTTGTTTCTTTACAGCAATTYAACCATGAAGGCCTGAGTCTCGCCTGAACTGTTGATGTTGTGATGTGTCTGTTACTTGAACTCTGAAGCATTTATTTGGGTTGCAGTTTCTGAGGCTGGTAAATGCTAATGAATTTATCCTCTGCAGCAGACGTAACTCTGGGGCTTCCTTTCCTGTGGCGGTCCTCATGAAAGCCAGTTTCATCATAGCGCTTGTTGATTTTTGCCACTACACTTGAAGAAACTTTCAAAGTTTGACATTTTCCGGATTGACTGACTGTTACGAACCCCTTTGGCCCTGCAGTCTAGGGGGGATGGAAACGAGACCCGTAACATATCTTATGCAAATCATAACAGTGAAAAGGAACAGTGGGAACAAAAAAAAACAGACAACCTAAAATCTACCGTCAAACACTAAAGGTGTATTGCTTAAACACACGGTAATGGGGGGGGGGGGGCTGAGCTGGACCCAAGGAAAGAAATAATAAATATCCAAAAACCCCTAAGCTAGTCTTACCTGCTTCAATAACCGCTAGCTAACTAACCAATAAAATACTGTGGGTGGTCCACCCAGTTCTAACTAGGGTATTTAGACAATGTTTTCCTACAGGTAATGTATGCCCATGGGAGACTTGGCTTGGTATTCCCTTTTCCCACCAACAAAGAAAAAGTCATACACCACAACAATACATTCTCACAGGATAACGGACAAATGTGACATGTAGGCACAAAAACAAAAGAGAGATAGCTCAATCCAAAGAGAGATAGAGAGTTTGGGAAAACAACTGACTGGGGATGTGGAAAGGGGATGTGATTGGGTAAGGGAAAAGGAGCAGGTGTGTCTTCAGTGACGACTGATTGGCGACTGATGAGTGACCCCTGTGACTAGGGCAGAAGGAAAGAAAGAAATACACATACAGGATACTTGTATCCGTAACACTGACCTTCATGTCTTAAAGTCACGATGGACTGTACTTTATCTTTGCTTATTTGAGCTGTTCTTGCCATAATATGGACTTGGTATTTTATCAAATAAGGTTATCTTCTGTATACCACCCCTACCATGGCACAACACAACTGATTGACTCAAAAGSATTAATTCCACAAATTGACTTTTAACAAGGCACACCTGTTATTGAAATTATTATTGACTACCTCATGGAGCTGGTTGAGAGAATGCCAAGAGTGTGCAAAACTGTCATCAAGACAAAGGGTGGCTACTTTGAGGAATCTCAAATATAAAAGATATTTGATTTGTTTAACACTTATTTTGGTTACTACTTGATTCCATGTGTTATTTCATAATTGTGATGTCTTCACTATTATTCTACAATGTAGAAAATAGTAAAAAATAAAGAAAACCCCTTGAATGAGTAGGTGTCTCAAAACGTTTGACTGGTACTGTATATGTGGCATACATAAATAATGCATAATCTTTCTAATTATGTGAAGGGCATCCTTTTGGTTCAGGCAGAGAAAGGTATGTGCTGCTATTTTTCCTCCAGTATTTTCAAGGAAGTATGTCTCCTGCTACAGGTTACAAGGGGTATATTCTCAACTCGCATCACCCCGTGTGACTCAACAACAGGCCATAATAACAAATGCTATACTGATAGGCAAGATAATCATATCTAAACTTTGTGACTGTGCAGTATTTAAATAACTGACAATTACATGTCTGTTTGTCATAGTAAATGATGCATTTAATTTAAAGAGATTCTCTGATACTTTTTAGTCAGTAGTTCTGAAAGTAGCACTCACAATCCAAAAGTGGTCCCACATCATTGCTCTCTCTCTCTCTCCCTCCCTCKCTGATGTGTCCACTGAGCCATTGGGCCCACCCTGCAACCTCATTGCTAGCTGTCACTCAAATGCGAGGGGCTGAAGCTCATTGGCTAAAATTCTAATTGCTAGGGGCTGGCCCACGTGGGGAGAAATATAGGGAAAAAGGCACGGCACAGCTTTAAGAAAACAGTCGCTTCCCAAAGTGGGAGGTTTAAAAATACTTTCTTAGTCACCAAGTACCGGAGCATGTCTTTTACTACACCAGCTTAACCCTCCAATGTTGTTACTGTATTCTTTACGGACACATCTATTGCGCAGGAGATAGTKGAGTTAAAAGCTTTTCATATAATATAAATAAATATAACATACTCAATAATTGACTTTTGAATTGATCCATCACACAAAAATGATGGCAACGTGTAACCTATTAATATTTGACATTTATTATTATACCTGAAACTTTAAATACTGTACATAATAAATAAATACTAATTGTATTATTATTAGTATTGAAGACATTCAAAACAGCTTTAAAAAGACCCAAGACGTATCAAAACAAAGTCAACAAAGTTTACATTAGCTCTGAAWGTTTTTCCTTCACCTTGTCTTCAATGCTCGCAAAGTATTTCATTTGTGCGAGAAGTGCTTTGGCAGCTTGAAGCTCTCCTGTTGAAAAGAAAAATACTGTATGTGGAGCAAAAAGAAAGTTGAACCATGTGACTCACAAGCACATCTGAAAGCATCTGAATTAACACCATAAGACTGAAGTGAGTAGGAGGGAGAGAAACCTAACACTTTAGTGGCTGAGGGCAACATACCTTTGTGCAGCGATGCATCTATTTGTTCAGTCAAGTCTTTCAATTTCTCTGCAAGTAAATGGGGAGAAAACAGTTGAAATACATTTTGCATTGAAATGCATTATGGTACAATTTCCAAAAATCACATCCGTGAGCTTATCAAAGCCATTACTGGAAAAAATAAACAATACACTTATTAATTTAGTTKAACTCACTTCCTGCAGATTCAAATCAACATATTCATGAAGTGAAATTAGTAGACTGAGTAAAATGATTATTTTAACCCACACCTTTCATAGAGGCACCTATCTTGTCCGTTTCTTCTTTGCTCTGTGCCTCATCCAGTGCTTCGTTATCTCCATCAACTCCATAAGAAACATAGGATTGGCCCCATTATCCGTCCCCTCCTCTATGTGCATGATCTTCAGCTCCAGCTGAAATAGAAGCAGGAAGTCACTTACAATGACTGATTCAACCTTTCCGTTTTATGACATGGAAGGGAAGACAACATTCCACCGGTTGTCACAGATAGCAGGCAGTCACATAAAAAGACAGGATTCAAACTGTTTATTTTCCGACATTGAAGGGAACAACACTCCACGACTGTCTGGGATGCTACAAAAACAACCAATTAAAAGTCTAGACGAACTGATGGAGGCTTTGTGCTGCTGATTGCTATTTAGGGGGTCAAGGCTGGGTAAATGTAAAATACGTTGTGACAAATATTGCTGTTAAAATGGTTAGGCTACATATATACTATTTGATTAAATTGGTTTTAGAAAAGGGACTTAAGTGAAATGGTGCAAACATTCATTCAAAATGGGTCTATTTTAGGGCTCTCCAACCCTGTTCCTGGAGAGCTACCGTTCTGCAGGTTTTCCATCCAACCCCAGTTATTAGAATCAGGTGCGCTAGATTAGGAGGGTTGGAGAGTAAATAGACAGTAGCTCTCCAGGAATAGGGTTGGAGAGCCCAGGGGACTCATTTATTAACCTTGCATATGCACAAATGTGTGCATAAACCACGCGTGGGATCATTTCCATGCAAAGTGCACATATGAACGTTTGCTTGACAGTGTGCGTAAATTTATGCACAGCCATGAGCATGCGTAAGCACAGTGCCAAGTGGTAGAATAATCTGAAATAGCCGAATCCACTAATTTGAAGGGGTGTCCACACACTTTTGTATGTAGGTAGATAGATAAAGTCGGAAGTTTACACCTTAGCCAAATACAATTAAAATCAGTTTTTCACAATTCCTGACATTTAATCCGGAGTAAAAATCCCTGTCTTAGGTCAGTTAGGATCACCACTTATTTAAGAATGTGAATGTCAGAATAATGGTAGAGAGAATGATTTATTTCAGCTTTTATTTCTTTCATCACATTCCCAGTGAGTCAGAAGTTTACATACACTCAATTAGTATTTGGTAGCATTGCCTTTAAATTGTTTGTTAACTTGGGTCAAACATTTCAGGTAGCCTTCCACAAGTCCCACAATAAGTTGGGTGAATTTTGGCCCATTCTCCTGACAGAGCTGGAATTCCAGCTCCTGACAGAGCTGGAATTTTGGCCCATTCCTCCTGACAGAGCTCGTCATCAAGCTCGAGACCTGGGTCTCGACCCCGCCCTGTGCAACTGGGTCCTGGACTTCTCTGACGGGCCGCCCCAGGTGGTGAGGGTAGGTAACAACATCTCCACCCCGTGATCCTCAACAATTCAACAGCTCAGAACACAAGAGGTATGTGGCAGGGTCTACAGTCATCACGGATTACAAAAAGAAAACCAGCCCCGTCGAGGACCAGGATGTCTTGCTCCCAGACAGGCTAACAACTTTTTTGCCCGCTTTGAGGACAATACAGTGCCACTGACACGGCCCCCTACCAAAACCTGCGGGCTCTCCTTCACTGCAGCCGAGGTGAGTAAAACATTTAAACGTGTTAACCCTCGCAAGGCTGCAGGCCCAGACGGCATTCCAGCCGCGTCCTCAGAGCATGCGCAGACCAGCTGGCTGGTGTGTTTACGGACATATTCATCAATCCTTATCCCAGTCTGCTGTCCCACATGCTTCAAGAGGGCCACCATTGTTCCTGTTCCAAGAAAGCTAAGGTAACTGAGCTAAACGACTACCGCCCCGTAGCACTCACTTCCGTCATCATGAAGTGCTTTGAGAGACTAGTCAAGGACCATATCACTCCACCCTACCGGACACCCTAGACCCACTCCAATTTGCTTACCGACCCAATAGTCCACAGACGACGCAATCGCAACCACACTGCACACTGCCCTAACCCATCTGGACAAGAGGAATACCCATGTGAGAATGCTGTTCATCGATTACAGCTCAGCATTTAACACCATAGTACCCTCCAAAACTCGTCATCAAGCTCGAGACCCTGGGCTCGACCCGCCCTGTGCAACTGGGTCCTGGACTTCCTGACGGCCGCCCCCAGGTGTGAGGGTATGGTAACAACATCTCCACCCGCTGATCCTCAACACTGGGGCCCCACAGGGTGCGTTCTGAGCCCTCTCCTGTACTCCCTGTTCACCCACGACTGCGTGGCCATGCACGCTCCAACTCAATCATCAAGTTTGCGGATGACTACAGTGGTAGGCTTGATTACCAACAACGACGAGACGGCCTACAGGGAGGAGGTGAGGGCCCTCGGAGTGTGGTGTCAGGAAAATAACCTCACACTCAACGTCAACAAAACAAAGGAGATGATTGTGGACTTCAGGAAACAGCAGAGGGAGCACCCCCTATCCACATCGACGGGTCAGTAGTGGAGAAGGTGGAAAGTTTTAAGTTCCTCGGTGTACACATCACGGACAAACTGAATTGGTCCACCCACACAGACAGCGTTGTGAAGAAGGCGCAGCAGCGCCTCTTCACCCAGGAGGCTGAAGAAATTCGGCTTGTCACCAAAGCACTCACAAACTTCTACAGATGCACAATCGAGAGCATCCTGTCGGGCTGTATCACCGCCTGGTACGGCAACTGCTCCGCCCACAACCGTAAGGCTCTCCAGAGGGTAGTGAGGTCTGCAGAACGCATCACCAGGGGCAAACTACCTGCCTCCAGGACCCTACACCACCCGATGTCACAGGAAGGCCATAAAGATCATCAAGGACAACAACACCCAAGCCACTGCCTGTTCACCCCGCTATCATCCAGAAGGCGAGTCAGTACAGGTGCATCAAGCAGGGACCGAGAGACTGAAAAACAGCTTCTATCTCAAGGCATCAGACTGTTAACAGCCACCACTAACATTTAGCGGCCGCTGCCAACATACTGACTCAACTCCAGCCACTTTAAAAATGGGAATTGATGGAAATTATGTAAAAATGTACCACTAGCCACTTTAAGCAATGCCACTTAATACAATGTTTACATACCCTACATTACCCATCTCATATGTATATACTGTACTCTATATCATCTACTGCATCTTGCCATCTTTATGCAATACATGTACCACTAGCCACTTTAAACTATCCACTTTATGTTTACATACCCTACAGTACTCATCTCATACGTATATACGTACTCTATACCATCTACTGCATCTGCCATGCCGTTCTGTACCACCACTCATTCATATATCTTTATGTACATATTCTTTATCCCTTTACACTTGTGTGTGTGTGTAAGGTAGTAGTGTGAATGTTAGGTTAGATTACTGTGGTTATTACTGCATTGTCGGAACTAGAAGCACAAGCATTTCGCTACACTCGCATTAACATCTGCTAACCATGTGTATGTGACTATAAATTTGATTTGATTTGATTTGACACTGGGGCCCACAAGGGTGCGTTCTGAGCCCTCTCCTGTACTCCCTGTTCACCCACGACTGCGTGGCCATGCACGCCTCCAACTCAATCATCAAGTTTGCGGATGACACTACAGTGGTAGGCTTGATACCAACAACGACTAGACGGCCTACAGGGAGGAGTGAGGCCCCGGAGTGTGGTGTCAGGAAAATAACCTCACACTCAACGTCAACAAAACAAAGGAGATGATTGTGGACTTCAGGAAACAGCAGAGGAGCACCCCCCTATCCACATCGACGGTCAGTAGTGGAGAAGGTGGAAAGTTTTAAGTTCCTCGGTGTACACATCACGGACAAACTGAATTAGTCCACCACACAAACAGCGTTGTGAGAGAGGCCTCAGGAGGCTGAAGAAATTCGGCTTGTCACCAAAAGCACTCACAAACTTCTACAGATGCACAATCGAGAGCATCCTGTCGGGCTGTATCACCGCCTGGTACGGCAACTGCTCCGCCCACCATCGTAAGGCTCTCCAGAGGGTAGTAGGTCTGCAGAACGCATCACCAGGGGCAAACTACCTGCCCTCCAGGACCTACACCACCCGATGTCACAGGAAGGCCATAAAGATCATCAAGGACAACAACCACCCAAGCCACTGCCTGTTCACCCCGCTATCATCCAGAAGGCGAGGTCAGTACAGGTGCATCAAAGCAGGACCAGAGAGACTGAAAAACAGCTTCTATCTCAAGGCCATCAGACTGTTAAACAGCCACCACTAACATTTAGCGGCCGCTGCCAAATACTGACTCAACTCCAGCCACTTTATAAATGGGAATTGATGGAAATTATGTAAAAATGTACCACTAGCCACTTTAAACAATGCCACTTAATATAATGTTTACATACCCTACATTACTCATCTCATATGTATATACTGTACTCTATACCATCTACTGCATCTTGCCTATGCCGTTCTGTACCATCACTCATTCATATATCTTTATTTACATATTCTTTATCCCTTTACACTTGTGTGTATAAGGTAGTAGTTGTGGAATTGTTAGGTTAGATTACTTATTGGTTATTACTGCATTGTCGGAACTAGAAGCACAAGCATTTCGCTACACTCGCATTAACATCTGCTAACCATGTGTATGTGACAAATAAAAACTTGATTGATTTGATTTTAACTGAGTCTGGTTTTTAGGCCTCCTTGCTCATACATGCTTTTTCAGTTCTGCCACAATATATTCTATGGATTGAGGTCAGGGCTTTGTGATGGCACTCCAATACCTTGACATTGTTGTCTCTAAGCCATTTTGCCACAACTGTGGAAGTATGCTTGGGGTCATTGTCCATTTGGAAGACCCATTTGCGACCAAGCTTTAACTTCCTGACTGATGTCTTGAGATGTTGCTTCAAATATTCCACATAATTCCACATAATTCCTCCCTCATGATGCCATCTATTTTGTGAAGTGCACCCAGTCCTTCCTGCAGCAAAGCACCCCATGCTTCACGGTTGGGATGGTGTTCTTTCGGCTTGCAAGCTTCCCCCTTTTCCTCTAAACATAACGATGGTCATATGGCCAAACAGTTTCATCAGACAGAGGACATTTCTCCAAGAAGTACGATCTTTGTCCCCATGTGCAGTTGCAAAGCGTAGTCTGGCTTTATGGCGGTTTTGGAGCAGTGGCTTCTTCCTTGCTGAGCGGCCTTTCAGTTATGTCGATAGAGTCAACCGATTAATCTGAATGGCCGAATTAATTCGGGCCGATTTCAAGTTTTCATAATCGGAAATCTGTATTTTTGGACACCGATTTGGCAGATTTTTATTTTTTTACACATTTATTTAACTAGGCAAGTCAGTTTAAGAACACATTCTTATTTTCAATGACGGCCTAGGAACGGTGGGTTAACTGCCTTGTTCAGGGCAGAACGACAGATTTTTACCTTGTCAGCTCAGGGATTCAACTAGTGTATGTAAACTTTTAAACCCACTGGATTTGTGATACAGTGAATTATAAGTGAAATAATCTGTCTGTAAACAATTGATGAAAAAATGACTTGTGTCATGCACAAAGTAGATGTCCTAACCGACTTGCCAAAACTAGTTTGTTAACAAGAAATTGTGGAGTGGTTGAAAAACTAGTATTTAATGACTCCAACCTAAGTGTATGTAAACTTCTGACTTCAACTGTATGAATTGCACCCCCCACTCTTTAACATGTCTCCTCCCCTTCATCTACACTGTTTTAAGTGGATTTAACAAGTGACATCAATAAGGGATAATAGCCCTCACCTGGATTCACCTGKTCAGTCTATGTCATGGAACGAGCAGGTGTTCATAATGTTTTGTACACTCAGTTTATATTCTTTTATCAGATCAAATTTTAATCATCACATTCTTCATTAACAACAGGTGCAGAATACAGTGAAATGCTTACAATAATGCAGAGAGAGAGAGAAAATAGAGATATTTGAAAAGTAATAACATGTAATAATAAAAGTTATAAATACACGAGTAATGCTAACTTGGCTAATATATACACGGGGTACCAGTACTGAGCCATTGTGCAAGGGTACGAGGTAATTGAGGTAGATATGTACATATAACTAGAAATAAAGTGACTAGGCAACAGGATAGATAATAAACAGAAGCAGCAGCTTATGTGAAGAGTCAAAACATTTTAGTGCGAAAGGTTCAATGCAGATAGTCCGGGAAGCTATTTAGTTAAATAGTTAACCAAATAGCTACCCGGACTAACTATTTAGCAGTCTTAGGGCTTGGGGGTAGAAGCTGTTCTGGGTTCTGTTGTTTCCAGACTTGGTGCATCGGTACTTCTTGCCGTGCGGTAACAGAGAGAACAGTCTATGACTTGGGCAGCTGGAGTATTTGAACATTTTTAGGGCCTTCCTCTGACACTGCCTGGTATAGAAGTCCTGGATGGCAGGGAGCTCATTCCYAGTGATGTACTGCACCATACGCACTCCTCTCTATCATGCCTTGCGGTCGGGTGCCAAGCAGTTGCCGTACCAAGCGGTGATGCAGCCAGTCAAGATGCTCTCAATTGTGCAGCTGTATAACTTTTTGAGGATCTGAGGGCCCATGGCAAATCTTTTCAGCCTCACTACAGTCCCGTCGGTGTGAATAGGGGCGTGCTTGGCCCTCCGTTTCCTGTAGTACACAATCAGCTCCTTTTCTTTCTGACGTTGAGGGAGAAGTTGTTGTCCTGGCACCACATTGCCAGGTCTCTGACCACCTCCCTATAGGCTGTCTCATCGTTATCRGTGATCAGGCCTACCACCGTCATGTCGTCACGAAACTTAACGATGGTGTTGGAGTCGTGCACGGCCATTCAGTTGTGGGTGAACATGGAGTACAGGAGGGAACTAAGCACAAACACCTGAGGGGCCCCTGTGTTGAGGATCAGCGTGGCAGATGTGTTGTTATTCAATCATTTCATCCAAACTGCTAGCACGCATCAACGAGCGTCTGCGTAGCCAGGCACTAAAATACACCTTGGTTTTAGGTGATTGAAAGA
The DNA here is from genome assembly GCF_002910315.2 of Salvelinus sp. IW2-2015. Lineage (NCBI taxonomy): Eukaryota > Metazoa > Chordata > Actinopteri > Salmoniformes > Salmonidae > Salvelinus > Salvelinus sp. IW2-2015. The sequence goes on along the minus strand of NC_036855.1, from coordinate 37,741,668 downwards.
TGAACGAGGGCCACACTCCAGTCCATCTGGTGGTGGTAATGCACTTTAGAGCTAGCTAAATGTCCATGAATGTTTCATGTGTGTTTCGAGCTGTCCCCAAATTAATATAGCTGGTTCTGGTWTTTTAACCTGCATGTCATGAACGCATCTGGTGTGGCTAGACAAAATCAACAMGCAGAAGCACGRAGCCGGTTTGGTCAGCATGTAAGCGTGAGAACACAACAGTTCAMCTGACAAGACTGAATCCAAACATTACACTGTTGAATTTATGTGCATTTTACATTGACTGTACTTTTCACARCATTTGTTGAAAAAGAAAGCTGAAAAATACTCTGGATACATTCAGTAACATAATAATAATACAACATGTGGGGTAGGTGCAACATAAGACCAAACAATTACAAGGGTTTGGAGTTAGAGGACTAACTGTTGTCTCCAAGGCCACACACCTCTCCAAAGTGTGCACAGTTCCAAAGCAATTTCAATGCACTTTGATGACTCAAGAGAAGAGCCTTCAGCTATTAGTTGCCTTTGTTTAGCTCTCCTAGCTGTGCAATTAAGGAACTAAAGCAAGGACATGTTTTGTTTTGAACACAGCCCTGCATCCCCACCATCACACAATTACTGTTGTTGTTTACACAAGTCAAAAACGGTCCATTATAAATTGTAATCTGGGTCAGTTGGACATCATTTGGAAGCGTATTCTATTGCCAACATGACAAGCTAAGTTATAAAATAAAATCTTACAGTGTTAGGCTTTCACAAGGCACTTCAGAGAAACAGATGGTAATTTTGGTGTGCATAGAATAAAGTTTTTCCGCAGCTAATTTTCTTCATAATACGACAAACAGGCCAATTCTGTTCAGGACAACCCAAGGTTTGACGCCATGTCATCATTGAACCTGTACATCAAACATAGCTACAATAAATGTTGATAACGTAAATAGCATGAGTTTAATCATATGGAAATGTTAAGTGCATATTTGGACTCACAGGTGTGTGGTTTTCTTGTATGACATCAAAGCAGTATTTATTATAATCCTCGACATCTCATGTTTCAGAACATATCGAGTCCTCTTGATTTACACCATCTCCCTCACTCAGACAACAAAACATTTGCAAAAGTATCCCAATTAGGAGGAGGAATGGGAGCATCTTCCTTTTGAGGGTGGTCCTCACATGTGGGTCGTTCCATTTGAATTTGATTACTTTATGATCGCACCCCTTTKGATTTGAATGAAACCTATACATATTTGCCCATGGTAGAAGTGGTCAGAATGTGACTTTTTGGACCTGAATGCCAAAACATTCAGGAGATAGAGGTGCTCAACGTTGCATTCTCCACAATACTGTGAGACAAGTCTTCATCACTGGAAAATATTTACTGCTATTGTTAGCAGAGATGTTGAGGAGTGAGCTGAGGTAGMGGGGGGACTTGCCTATGAGGGACTTGTAAATAAAGGGCCAGTTGACCAGGGTGTTAATGTCACAGTGATGAGTGTTGAAGGGGGCACTGGTAACGAAGCGGATGCACAGCAAATTCTCCAGTGTTAAATTTATATTGAGAGTGTTAAATTTAAACCAAATCAAAAGTAGTGGGTCTGATTGAAAAGTGCTGKGGCAAATGCTAGCTCGCCACACGCTTGCTGGCGACCCTGCTGTGCTGATCTTTGTAACGTGGATAGATGGAAATTGMCACACAATTCTACAAATGAAGAAACATATCRTACATGTACGATCTACTATCTCAAGTTAGCATCTCGAAATGTTGATTTCTGTATATCGAAATATCAACTATTATCTCCAAACATCAAGACAGTATTGAATAAAAAAATATATATATAAAGAATAGTGGTGGAAATGGGCTTCCACACTATATTGTATAATATTATATGATATTTAGATTCGATTAAAATTAAAACGTTACTGGATCTAAAATAGGTTTCAGTGTCTGAAATGAAAACCCTTGCCTAACTTGTTCAAAACCTTTATCTACTCAAAATCATGGCCTTTATGAAAGTCCTATTGGAAACCTATATAACCCTAGTACTTGCCTCAAAACTCAGAAAATTACCAAAACCCCAACCCAAGTACTCCCAGCCTTACTTCTGGAAACTGACAAGACCTCAGCCCTCTATTCATTCCATAGTKTTCTGGCTGAAGTTGTCAGGGTGTAGAGACCGCTGGAGCAGGTATGTTTTCTGCAGCCTTTGGGTATCCATTGCAAAGGTCTTGTCACTGAAGAAGCAATGGCAGGACAGGTTAAGCATCCATTGTACTACCTTTGGGTTTATTTAGGTTGTGTCGAATTAAATGCCATGTTTTTCAACTGACCTTGACAACATGTGAATGCAATGAGTGTGAGCAAATTAAAGGGATAGGAATAGGCAACCTGGTGTCAGAGCACTTCGTATTATGTACTTAAATCTGAGATGCTCCATTTAGTACGATACGTTACATTTTGTATGGTATGTATTCATTTGTGGATGTCCTTCATCCAATTTTTCGTATGATATGTTACGAATTACAATTCAAATGATAGGTTACGAATTTGCTAAATGTACAATATGTTACGAATAGATTTTTTTTTTAAACAATAATCATTTGCAAAACGTATGATATGTTACGAATTCCAATTTTTGTGGCTAACGTTAGCTATGTGGCTAATGCTAACGTTAGCTAGTTGGATAACATTAGCTACTTTAGGTTAGGGTTCAGGTTAGGAGTTAGGTTAAAGGATTAAGGTTCGGGGAAGGGTTAGCTAAAGGGGTTAAAGTTAGGGGAAGGGTTAGGTAATATTCTAAGTAGTTGCAAAGTAGCTAAAAAGTAGTAAGTAGTTGAAAATTGCTAATTAGATAAAATGCTAAAGTTGTCTGTGATGAGATTCGAAAACACGCAACCTTTGTTTGCTAGACATTGGCGTTATACATCCACCCATCCATCCTCCTTTCATTTTAGATTAAGTAACCTTCTTTTTTATGTAACTATACCAAACATAACATATCATACTAATGTGAGTGTCCCGGATTTAAATTGACTAAATTACGTCTAGTCTATGAGACCAGGCTGGGATAGGTTGTGTGTGTATGTGTGCACAAACATAGTTTATGCTTTAGAAATGMGATATGATCACTCACCAATCCATAATCTGGAAGAAGGATGCTCCYTCATCTGGAGGCTGGACAAAATTACAATTTAAACAGAAGAAGGCTGGAGTTTGTTCAACAGACTGTCTACAGTTCCAACAGTTYAGCTTTACAGACGCTGTGCAGAAAGTAATTTCCAGTGAATTGACATGTTTCACCTTACTTTCATTCTGTGATCTGAAATCTATGCCGTTTTGTGCCTAGTGTCCTTACTGCTAGTGAAGGTGATCGAGTTGTTGCATAGTTTTGCATAAAAAGAGGAAGCCTTAGATACGCATTGTCTGTTCACCAATAATGTAGGTGGATGCTGAAGAGCCTGTGATGTGCACATAATCCGCAAATTGTTCAGTGACAGCATTGTTAGCAGCTAAAAACATGGATTAGCTCGCTGGTTATGATCATCTAAAAACATAGCCATTGAGCATTTCCTGGAGAAGCATATGTTTATTCTTCTATGGTGTGACAAGCGACAAAAAGCGTACTATTGCCACCTATTGGAAACTGGTATAGCTGCAGGCTGCAGTGCTCTGTTAAAGACAACAGATSAACAGAAGACAAGCTAGCCACATACCAAAATGTATTTCTGCAAGCAGCTAGCCTGTGGGGAGCCAAACTGAGTAAGTTTTCTAATAACTAGACTCTAGTTAGCTAAAACGATATTCAACACAGGCCTTAATTCTCTGGAKTTGTTTGTACTTATGCCGGTCGATTGAACGTTCGCGTGCTGGCTATGTTAGCTAGCTAACAAACATGCTGACAAATGTCAGCTAGAAAGCGAAGTTAGACAACTATATAGCTATCTAACCATCTTAGCTATTTTAGTTGCAGTAGTAAACTAATGTGATGCACGCTATCACTGATATGATAACATCAAACAATGGCTAATTACCAGTCGACTATAGCTAGCTAGCAGTTGAACTTCAATCGTCTGCGCACCATAGACCCCACAGATAGAACAATCCGAGACCGGTTTTATCTGGCATGACTTGGCCAGCGAGCATGGTGATGTTAGCTAAGCTAGCTTTGCCATTAATTTAATGACAAGACAAAGGATAGCTATCTATTCACCGTAGAAATTGCATTTGTCGTTAGAATTTTTATTAGACTATATATAATATTACTTGTATAATTTTGTCCGATTTTGCAAACTTCATCTCACATCATCAGACTGCTGAATAAACTCCTGTTAGCTATGTCAACCTTATGGTGTCACCCTTCAAGTGCTTAACATGTTTTCTTAAGGAATGGGATGTTAGAYTTATGTAAGCTTAAGCTATTCGTGTTATACACAAATATAATATTTGAAAGTCTGTTAGGTATTAACTTACATACGGTAACTAACCCCAGTGCTACCAGACATCAGGAAAGAGTTGCTTGCTAGTCCTAATTATTCTCTTTTTCTTTTGTTTTCAGATCAGCCAACCACCCATTCCTATGAAGATAAAAGAAACCTGGGCTCATGAGGATTGCTGGGCACACACCGAGTGGGATATCCACCAAGCACTGGAGTACAGATAACACTGCACTACCACCACTGTGGTAAGAGCATCAGATGTCTTGATACCTGCACAATTCACATAAATCAGGCTAATCTCACAGAGATGTTGTCTAGACATATTTATTTACTCAGTTTTCTATTGTCTCTACAGTACTCTTATCAGAATGTTTGTGTACTTTGTAGAATAGGAATAGGAAGTTGAGTCATACATTTGGATACAGTCTCTCGCCGAGTGCTGATTTAATTGTGGTAATAATGGCCCTGTAGAAAGAAGTCTTACCACTAAATGCTTTTTATCAGCACTCTAATGAGATGTCTGGTCTCATAATAGGGTGAATTGTGGTGACATTGTGTGTGGGAGTAGACTTATATCGGAGGTCTGACTGAGCTGAATTAGGCTGTGGTGGGGCCAGGCAGGCGACAGACTTCTCATCTCCACAGGAAGTCTGTTCTGTCTGTCTTCCTTGCTGAACAGATGAGGGGCCGGGATGGTACCCTACATTCTCAGGAATTTGTTCTTTAGGTAATGTTCCAAAAACTTTGCAAATAACAGAGTTGGCAATAAAGAAAGCACATGTGGATTCTTCAATCCTACCGCATTGTATGTACTTTATTCTTTATTGGCATACTTGCAGCAGTGTTTTTGGAACTGGTTCTAAACAACTAAATAACATGTTCCTGAAAATATAACCTAGTCTAATGACCATCCTGAGAGGAGAAGGGCCATTAGGTGAGGGCCGGGGCACAGCCAATGTTCCTCCCAGCAGGGAGACATCCAAGGGTAGGAGACACGGGGTACAGTGTTAGAGGAGGAGGCAGCGCTGRCTGTCTCCAGCCCCTAAGGTAAACAGGATCTTGTCCTGAAGGTTGCTGGAGTGCTCCTCAAGGCCACTGGAGACAATGTCCTGGGTATTATTATCGGAAACGACTAAGAATAGAGAGAAAAGTGGTTGTCGTGCTTTTGGTTTGTGTTTGGACCAGACGAGCCAAAACGGAAGATTCCGCTATAGAAGTGTTACRGTTGTAAAGATAATGTTCTGGAAGGGAGTGGCACGCGAGTGATGGGGGGGGGGGCGGACATGGTAATTTGATTTGATTTTGCGGGTTAAATGTCTGAGGTTTTTCAGCCTGTCTGTTATAGAACTTTTCAAGAATTTGAGTTATAGGCCTAGCCCTAAATAGAATTTTCACAAATGGAGACATAATGTTCTACTGTATTTTATTCCAGATTTTGTTAGTCTTATTTATTTTAAAATATGTGATACTGGGCATATAGGATAGACTACCTAGACTACAAAATAAATGTACTCATACGTGTTATTCGATCATTTCAACCAAACTGCTCGCACGMGTCAACAGGCGTCTCCATAGCCAGGCGCTAAAATAGAACTTGGTGCTATTTGAGATGCCATCTACTCATTGGTTTTCACGAGCATACTAACCCACTAACCCACGTAGGTGATTGGAATATCAATGAGGAGAGACTAATCAAAGAAAACGAACTAACTAGGTTTCTCAAATAGGGTCACCTAAAAAGGATCCACCTAAAAGGGACCTAWTGTGTTTCAGGTAAAATAACAACCCAATGTTTATCTCCCAGGACAAATTAGCTAGCTAAATGTCCATGAATGTTTCATGTGTGTTTTGACCTCTCCCCAAATTGATATAGTTGGTTTTGGTATTTTAACCTCTGTGTCATTCATGCGTCTGGTGGGGAAAGASAAAATTAACATGCGCACGATGGCACACACGGGGCCCGTTTGATCAAGGTGTCAGTGTTTCTGTCTTTATAATTGAAGTGATTTACAAGGTGGACCACACACTTAAATGACTAATCTAACCGCTTATGAATTAGATTACTGCTAAACTGACTTTGGTCTTCTGAGACAACGTGTGTGTTTGCCGAGGTAATAAAAATGCTGTCCAATACCTGCCCTATGGGAGTTAGATTAATTGGACCTGCTTGACATTGGTGAAATCAATAGCAAAGCAAACTCCAGTGTAAAGCATCAGAGATTCAGGTGTTAGACCATGCACGTGATTGTCAGTCTTTTTTCATTYCATTGCTACACCTTTCAAATTAATCATTTGGTATTTTCTGATGGATGACCTATCATGATGCCATTGATTTATGTTGCTACCAGTACAGGCTATGTAGTACACATCACATTCATTCAACGTAGAATGCTTATCTTTTCTCTTTTTTTTTAATGCCAGAGGCAAGCTATTGTAGACTTCATTGATTTGAGTGTTAAATGGCTTAAAGAATGTAGCCTGTTATTAATTGCAGTAGCTAATCTGTGTTGCATATTCCATACCATTCTTTTATGGCATAATAGGGTCTTTCCATATTTTTGTTATTGTATTTCAAATTGGAGGTGGAGCCCACCATTATAAATGGCAAGTATTTCAGAAAATGTCTTGCTATTCTGTAATTTGWTAATAAGAAAAGTTGAACAGATCATGAAACGTGCTATGTTTCAAAATGAATACTTGTGTTCTATCTAGAACGTTAGGCGAGTACGGACGTCAACTGTCATTTTTCAAGTGCGATTCCAAACGTAAGTACGTGAAAAGGCAAGTATGTACAAAGTTTMCCGGAAGTTCCATAAGCGTACTTGGGAGGTCTGAAAACAAAGCACGCATGGGAGCATACTTTTTCGTTCCCTTCGCGGGGAGGCTATCCCATTACACCTTACGGCGCAGCAAAAAAATTTTAAACTTCTTAATTAATGGCGGACTAAAGTCCCGCTTGGGAGATCAATTTCAAGAGGATTAAGAAATAATTTTGTAAAATATAAGTCTTATGTTTTTAKTCAACAAATTGTTAAAATGTTCACATTACTTTCTTATGAATTTTGAATTCAAATGTTGAGTCACTGGTGTTTATCAGCCTGATAGCCACGATAGTTAGCTCGTCGGACGTCATAGGTAGCTAGCAGGCGATCTTGTCCTGCTAATCAGCTGTTTTAGAGATTAGCAACTAAACTAACTAATCGTGAAGTCGGCAGTATGTCAATTTTGAAGATCCAGACAGTTTAAAAAAAAATCCTGAATTGGTATACTTGCTAGCCAGCTAATGACAAATTCAAATWGTTTTTTGTCCATTTGTTTTCAGGGACAGATAGCAACTGATGCGTTAATTTTACTCCATGGCATTGGCTTGGCAGGACAAAAGTCATGCCCGATGGTTTGGATGTAAGACATTTTAACAACTGATTAAAAACTTGGGAAATGCAGCTAGATGTGTTCTGTTCAATCTAGGCTTGCTAGCCAGCCAGCCAAGTAATKTTTGCTTTCTTTCATGATTGTTCAATACATGCATGTAGTGTCTGTTAACTAAGGTTAGGTTAACTTAATTCTTGTTACTTTCCCCTCCCCTCTTGTGTTGCATCATTTGCATATTAAGAAAATGGGTTGAATTATCAACTAAAAGTAAATCGGTGACCACCTGATCAAGCCTATGAATATTCAACCAGGGTTCATCTTTTAGTTTGGACTCATGGTCACACCCCTGGTTCATCTTGAACCAGGGGTGTGACCATGAGTCCAAACTAAAACGAGAGATTCTATTGGACAAATTCAGGTAGGTTCCGCCCCGTTTTGTTCCGTTTAAGAAACGTTAAGAATCGGCAGAACGAATTCACCCCGGCACAAAAATTTGAGCAGTGAGGTTAATTCCCCCCCTCTGCTCTGTTCTCCTCAGGTTGTAGCACATCCCACCCTAACACCTAGACACATGTAAAGAACTTGGAAACCTGCCGTCCACCAGGACAATCACCCTATCCCAGGAGTTTAGTCAGGAGTTTATTTAGCAGTGTGCAACATCACTACAGTAGATCCATACATGTTATTTTCGATCATGTAACTTATGAAGCTCATTCTAAAATACAATGAGTTCTCTTCTAGGGGAACTTCACTGTGTGCAAGTTTTTATTCCTGCCCTGCACAAACACCTTGTTCAACTATTCGTGGTCTACAATTTACAGGAAAATAAATAAAAGCGACCATATTTATTCAAAATGACAAGTGTTGATGTCTCCCCACAGWTCTGGTTTTGAGGCTCGGCATCTGGGGGCTGCAGTTAATCTGTCTAATTCCCTACAAGGAGAGAGACAGGCATTCATAATATTACAATGGTGTAATTATTTAATGTAATTCCTGTTTGATATGCATGCATATAATTAAAGTGGACATTGTCCTTTTAATATGCCAGTGTTTGTTTTGTATCCAATGCATTTAGCTTACACTAGGATGAAGTGGCCTTCTAATCTAGTTGTATTGCATCATATCGCTTATAATTTGGTTATCAATGTATAAAGTGAATGTAAAACCAAGCTATCTTGAACATCATATGCATGGGTGTTAGTTGTATGAATTTAGCACTGAAAGCCTGCTCATTAGAAATGTAATGTTAGATTCACACAAATTGCCAGAATATTGATCAGTCTTAAACTGTAAGCAAAATAGTTTATTTAGCTTTTATTTATTTATTTTGYTTCAAGCTTACCTGTCATACGTCCACAACGATGTAGCAGCAGACCAAGTAATGTGCGAGAGGAGGACCCCACATAAAATATTGATTCTGGTCGGTGTCAGCTTAATTCACTAACACGTACTGAGGAGAATGATTCTGTGTAAACAAATGTAGCTAGCTGGCTGCGTGGTGATGCGGTTTCCTGTTTAGGTCAGTCACACCAAAATCCGTTTTAAGGTTAACCGATTTTAAGCACTGTGCGTTCTCCATTCTAGACAGTATGCTCTCTCAGGTGTCCTTGGAAGTTCACCCTTGAAAGAACTGGTGAACGCAGGTGCGCATTTTGAAACATGGCCATACTGTATGTCATACTACTCTCCTCTTCCCAGGTAAACCATGATCCCCATCACTGAGCTGCGTTACTTTGTAGACTGTCAGCCTGCTTACCGTATCCTGAAGCCATGGTGGGACGTCTTCACCGACTACATCTCTATCGTCATGCTCATGATCGCCGTGTTCGGGGGCACGCTGCAGGTCCGTGAGCGGATATTACCTTTTTTCAATGTACTTTATCTTATTTTTGTCCAGCTCCTGTTACATTTCAAATGAATCTTGATTTGTTATGTGCACAGGAATTAAATGCTTATTTTGCTATTTTCGATGTATCTAAAATCCTCTCGTTTCATTCTGCAGGTCACTCAGGACAAAATGATCTGCCTGCCCTGCAAGTGGGTGGTCAACCAGACCTGYAGGAGGTATTTCAATGCCACCCTGTCGGGCCCGCTGATGTTGGAGCCCAAAGGGATCCAATACAACCTGGACCGCCACCAGTACAACTACGTAGACGCCGTCTGCTACGAGAACCGCCTGCACTGGTTCGCCAAGTACTTCCCCTACCTGGTGCTACTGCACACGCTCATCTTCCTGGCTTGCAGTAACTTCTGGTTCAAGTTCCCCCGGACTAGCTCCAAACTGGAGCACTTTGTGTCGATTCTCCTGAAGTGTTTTGACTCTCCCTGGACCACCAGGGCTCTGTCTGAGACGGTGGTGGAGGAGAGCGACCCCAAGCCGATGAAGATGAATGGCTCAATGGATAAGAAAGTGTCGTGTATCAGCGAGGATGTGGAGGCTAGCGTCCCCATGCTCCAAAGGACAAAGTCTCGCCTGGAGCAGGGTATTGTGGATCGCACAGAGACAGGCGTCCTGGATAAGAAAGAAGGTGAACAGGCAAAGGCCTTGTTTGAAAAAGTGAAGAAGTTCCGCATACACGTGGAAGAGGGAGACATTGTGTACAGGCTCTACATCCGACAGACTATTATCAAAGTCATTAAGTTCATTTTCATTATCTGCTATACAGGGTATTATGTGCACAATATTCAGTTCAGCGTGGACTGTAGTGTGGATATAGAGAACCTCACGGGGTACAGCATGTATCGTTGTGCTCATCCTCTGGCCACGCTGTTTAAGATCCTAGCTTGTGTCTACATCAGCTTAGTGGGGGTTTACGGATTAATTTGCATGTATACCCTCTGTTGGATGCTGCGGCGCTCGCTGAAGAAATACTCCTTTGAGTCGATACGAGAGGAGAGCAGTTACAGCGACATACCGGACGTAAAGAACGATTTTGCTTTCATGCTGCACATGATCGACCAGTACGATCCGCTGTACTCCAAACGCTTTGCCGTCTTCCTGTCTGAAGTGAGCGAGAACAAGCTGCGGCAGCTCAACCTGAACAATGAGTGGACTCTGGACAAACTGAGGCAGAGGATCACCAAGAACTCCCAGGAGAAGCTGGAGCTGCACCTGTTCATGCTGAGCGGCATCCCAGACACCGTGTTTGATCTGATCGAGCTGGAGGTAGTTTGTGTAGAATTACCAGTGTTCCTTGTTGGCTGTGCCTTGTTTTTGTGTCTTTTTTTTCAATGTCCACACTGTAGCAACTTTCTGATTTGTTGTACAGTTTAGGAAAGCACTCGCACATATGAGTCAGCTTGTTGCAGGTGTGTGGGAATAATTAGGTGATAGAAACAGAAACTCGCACATTGCTCTTGCCTGTGTGTGTCACTTCAGTTTATTGGGCTTTCGGCACAAATGTATTATTATTGATGATGTTCTAGGTGCTGAAGCTGGAGCTCATCCCAGACATCACCATCCCTCCAATCATCGCCCAGCTGGTCAACCTGAAGGAGATGTGGCTATACCACACCCCGGCTAAGATCGAGGCTCCGGCCCTGGCCTTCCTCAGGGAGAACCTCAAGTCCCTCCACATCAAGTTCACAGACATCAAGGAGATCCCTCTGTGGATCTATAGTTTGAAGAACCTGAGCGAGCTGCACCTGACGGGGAACCTGAGCGCAGAGAACAATCGATATATTGTTATTGATGGGCTACGGGAGCTGAAGAGGCTCAAGGTAAAATTCACTTTTACAGACTAGCACACTTATCGATGGTCCTTATCAGTGAGGCATTTTTGTAGCACCTACTATTGTTATTTTAACTGCCTTGTATTTTTTTCACTCTACGTACATAGAGCTTTGAGTTTTCTCTAACACTATAAAAATGCTATATACATTTAAATGCATTTATTATTAAGGTCCTCCGGCTGAAGAGCAACTTGACCAAGCTACCTCAGGTGGTGACGGATGTGGGTGTGCACCTCCAGAAGCTCTCAGTTAACAACGAGGGCACCAAGCTGATGGTTCTCAACAGCCTGAAGAAGATGGTGAACCTGACTGAACTGGAGCTGATACGCTGTGATCTGGAACGCATCCCACACTCCATCTTCAGCCTGCACAACCTGCAGGAGATTGACCTCAAGGTAAGTTTGTCATTGCTGTTTGTTACGATCAGTTTACTTTGATGTGTTCTCGCAAATATTATGTGATTTTCTTGTTTTTAATTCATCTTGCTGGTTTTATTATGTAAAATGACTTTGGTTTCTCGGGCACATTAATTATAGTCCTGGACTAAAAACCATGCTCAATGGAGATTCTCATTTGGAATCTTTTTGTTGTCCAGGGCTAAGCTTAATTTGTGTCTTGGAAACTGGCACTGGGTGTTTTGAAAAGTATGAATAAAATGTATTATTATTGTCATCATTGAAGGACAACAATCTGAAGACTATCGAGGAGATCATCAGCTTCCAGCACCTGCACCGTCTGGTTTGCCTTAAACTCTGGTACAACCAGATTGCCTACATTCCCATCCAGATCGGCACCCTCAACAACATGGAGAGGCTCTATCTGAACAGGAACAAGATCGATAACATCCCCAGTCAGCTTTTCTATTGTCGTAAGCTACGCTTCCTGGACCTGAGCCATAACAACCTCACCTACATCCCAGSAGACGTGGGGTACCTGCAGAACCTCCAGTACCTGGCAGTCACAGCCAACAGAGTTAGTGCTTTTGTTTTCAGCTTTGGTTTGTTGTACTAGACATTTCTGATGGGTTATAAATACAATTTATTCTGGATTCATTATTTATGAGGAATGTGTTGTCTGTACTGTAGTTGTGTTTACTTATCTGAGAACTGTGAATCAAATCGCATTAACACAGTGATTTGTGTTTCATTTATTTGATTGGGTTTTCTTAGTCTGTTGTAACTAGGTTTAACTCCAGATGTTTTGTCTGATTTAATTACAGTTTTACACATTGCAGTGTTTGTGTCACATATCCACCTGATATTATCTCTCTATCTGACTTTTCCCTTTTTTCTACCTCTACCGCGTTTAGATCGAGACCCTGCCCAATGAGCTGTTCCAGTGTAAGAAGCTCCGTACTCTGAACCTGGGGAATAACTGCCTGACGTCTCTGCCGTCGCGCTTCGGGGAGCTGACGGGGCTGACCCAGCTGGAGCTGAGGGGGAACAGGCTGGAATGTCTGCCCGTAGAGCTGGGAGAGTGCAAGCAGCTGAAGAGGACGGGCCTGGTGGTGGAGGAGGACCTCTTCAACACCCTGCCCACCGAGGTGAAGGAGCAGCTGTGGAAGGTGGACAAGGAGACGGCCTGAACAGATAGGGGTTGGAGGTGGATGTTAACTCTGTTGAAACGGACACAGCCAGGGCCCCTGGAGGACTACACAGACCCAGACAGCACGCTAACCGAGCAGGACCTGCTCACTTTGACTGTACTCTACTGCAGGGCTGCTTTTCAAGGGAATCTATGCTAATGTCCCACCGTCATGCGACTTTTTTCCTGCAGGAACAGTTGTGAAATGCAGTTTCAAAAGAGACATTGGTAAGGAATAGTGTTAAGTTTTACAAGATGTGTGTGCATTGAATGAGATCAGATGTGTTGCATATGAGATTGCAAAATGCAATATTCCTGTAAGAGAAAGGACTTACATAATTAGCCAGCAGATGCATTTTCTGGTGGGCAGTGTTATTGTCATTCAGACAGGGTATATTATCCTGTCATATCGTATCGTAACCCATTTATATAACACAATGCAGTAGACTACCCTTGATCCAGATTCTCTAGGGTGCTAAGGGATGGTTAGAGATTTACGGAACGGAGACATGGAGAAAAATGGGGGGAAGGCTTCAGGGCCATGCTTTTTACATTTCAGGTGCGGGGAGGGTTTAGTATTTTTTTTWTTTTTTATCGAGTCCTGTAATTGATCAAATTATGTTTCCTCGGTTTTAGAATGAGTTGCTTACTATATAACGGTGTGTGCCCGATGCCGCCCCAAAACCCTTATTCTCCTCTGGGCACCCAATTTCAAGTGACCTATAGTTTATTTGCTGTGATCCCAATCAAATGATCCATTGCTTATAGGCCTAGGCTATACGAAGTGCATGCTTGGAGAAGCACAGGGCAAAGTTATATTTGTAAGAAAATGAACTTCCTGAATGTTTTGCGCTGCTCTGATGGTGTAAATTAAACTAGACTACACTGCATTACACACTGCAATGGATATGCCAATCAAGAACCCTGCCCTGCTCTTGCTGATCAAAACCTTTTTGTGCTGTCTAACCAATGGCTGTGCTGTGCAAGGTGGCAGTACAGGAGGCGAGTCAGATTTCTTCTGAAAATAATTTCTCATTCCGGCTAATTTGAGTAGGCCTAATTCATTTCGAGTCTTCATTTTAATTTAACTTTACTAACAAGAGGGCTTTGTGTTGGAGCCTATTTCTTCCTATTTAAGAAAAAGAGGTAGGCCTACCTGTTTGACAGACGAAATCATAGGATGTTATAAATAGATTTTCTCGGCCAGTTCCCCCACCAACCATGCACTCTTTAAAAACCGCTGTCAGTGAAGGGCTTGGTGTGTTAAGTGAAAACCACGGCTCGAATTGAGGGGGTATGTGAGTTTGCCATACCTTTTGTTAAAGAAAATGGCGAAAAGCATAGACCTACCCTTTTTTATTTTTAAGAAAATAAAACGGRCATTATTATATAAAGCAATCTATAATGGTGCTTTAGTCCGTGATGCTTTATGCTAGAAACAAGCTGTAAAATACATGGGAAAGACGAGACTCCGATGCATATGGTGATATATTTGGTTTGTCTCTATGACTTTGAGGCTGAGCTACAACCATCTATAGCCGACGAGACAATTTTTTTTTACTTTGCTTGGGAAGTAATCTAATATGTGTGATTCTGTCGCTATCAATTGAGCTATTAATTTTCTGTAAAATGTTTAAACTCCAACAGCTTTTAGGGAAGTATGCAAGGTCAACGCATTCCTCTGACACAGCAAAACACATGAATAAGAGGAGCCTGCTTGTCATCAGAAACGTGGATTATAACACAGCTGCAATGAGCATTACTATGGATGAAGACAAGATTAACAAAATATGGTCTTATGACAAAAGTACAACAGATACATCATAGGAATGATAGCTGGCTATCGCTATGTAAACCTGGCATTGTATGTCAATCACTAACTACTACAGTGTGCAATACTACCTTTGCTCCTTCTAGCCAAAGGTTAATACAGTATGATCCCCCGAAAAGGGGATTCTTTTAAATAGGCAGTACATGGACATTTTCACATTTCAGTTAATGGGAGGAGAGATGTGAATAAGAAGTCAAGAAGATTTAAAGGGATTTATTAAAAATATATATATTGCACTAGATTGAGGAAAATCATCTTATCTACAGTAAGAGGATAGTCTCGTATTACACAGTTGGACAAATGCAGAAAAAGCACAGTGTGTAGGCTATGTTATTGGAGGTTATTATGAAATGCAAATGTCCTCAGCAATGCTGGCGTAGACAATCAACTCTAATTTCATGGTGTATTTTCAGTGACATTATGCATGTTATAATGGAATTATGTACATATTATTGCTAGATTACATAGAAAGTGAGACAAGACTAGCAGTAAGGACTAGATTAAGCCTAGTCCAGGACTAAAAAGCATTCTCCGTCTCAATGGAAATTCTAATTTGAAAGAGGTTTTTATTCCAGGACGAGGCTGAATCTGTCTAGGAAACCGACCCTAGATGAGTCCTGCCCATCGAGCGTGGGGTGTCTTGAAGAAACTGTCCCCTTATGTCCTGTGCAATGCCGTTTTCAATATGGAAACTGCATTCGATGCACGGGGTGTTTGTTGAAGTCTGAATCAATGTGTCATCCCATAGAAACCCATTTAAATCTTTTTTTTTATCTACTCTCACTCACTCACTAGCCTAACTCACTAAATCAATCTTATTGAAGCCACTATTTTTAGGTAGGTTTATTGAGTGGTAAATGAAATGCAAGCAATACTTTATGATATTAATTTGAAAAACTGTCACACTTAGACATTCCGTTTTTCTTCAGTGTTGATAGCTATTAGTACAGTACACCAACACCTCAGGAAATTGCCATTCAATTTTATCCTTGCATCCTTCTTTTGTTGCCATTTTTTTTGATATTCCACTCAGTATTTTGATGTTAATTTAACAGTTGTTATACCACACATTTTTATATTTCTATACTTTTTGAAATGTTGTGTTCTGGTTTTTATTAGCATTTAATATAAGAATTGCTGGTTCGAAATTGTCGAACTTTGAATAAAATATATCTGAAATCAGACATCACATGGGGCAATTCATTTCTATGTCTTCTGTTTGTTAAATCGGTATTGTTTCAGAATTTAACTATGTTAAAGGTTTCTTTTGGTTCTCACTTGAATTAAGAGTATCGAAGGAAAGTATGTTTCATGTAGTTCTGTTTTTAATCGTAATTGTCATTTCCAACATGTCATTTTGACACAATATCGTTTTTAAATCTCATTACTTTGTTGAAGACTGACAACCCCAGTTTTACTTTTCATTCGGACACAGTGACTAGCAGTCAGTGTAGCAGCAGTATTACATTTATTATTTAAAAAAAATAATTCAGCACTTTTAGACAATAACTTTGCTATTTTGTTTAAATGACATGAATGTTGTGAACTGTGTAATCCTAATTATCCCCTTAAGCATTATCACCATTCCCCTCCTCCTTTACTCTTTCATTCCTGTTATGAAATTATAGTATAATAAATGTAATTATGCACATACTCGTCTCATTTTACCATGTGTTTCCTGAATCAATTTGTTTTGATAAATTAAGTGAGCAAAAATCAAGAGGCTTTATATGGTTATGAAATTACTTTTTTGAAAAAGAGATTTCAGATTTTCTAATAGACGTTTGAACATTTTGTATTTTGTGTACAGAGAGAACCAAAGGTCTCAGCACATGTAATGAACTTGACAAAAACATTATTTCATGGTGTTTCATTACTTTAACAGAACGTTTCCTTTAATTTCCCCTATTTTTTTGGTAATGTTCTTGGAACCTTCGCCAAGTGGTTTGACATGTTTTCATATAGTTTGAGAACGTTAAGAAACGATGTACTTCTGTGAGAATTTCAGTACTTCAGAATGTTTTCTGCTGGTTTCGTTATGGTTCTATTTGAAGTCATGTTTTCAGAACATTAAGAAAACTTGATAAAACCCACAACACAGTAACATTCAGAGAACGTTCGAAGAATGTTATTTAAACACATTTGCATTCGGTTCTCAGCGTCAACACAACTAACTCTATCCTTGATCTTGTTAAGTGTGTTGGCTGCACCCACTAATTGGTCACACCTGACCTTAATGAGTGCTTGTTTCCTTTGAAATGGGGTCTGTTTGAATATACTGAAATGAACAGCTTTGCATGAGTAAAAAACAACATAGCATGCTAGCTCCATACTGGTGGCACAGTGGACTAATTCCATGGCTAGAGAGCAAAATATCATAGGTTTGGAATCTCACTGACACCAATGCCACAATAAAAAAAGGAATGTGTTTGCATATTTAATGCCTAAGCAAATTCCTTTCCATATGTCCTGTCTGTGCTTGGAGTTCAAAACAGTTAAGCTAGCAGTGTTATTAAAAGTCTTATTGTAACATTTAGTGAAAATTTTAAGGAAGTTATTTTAAAAAAAAGTCCAAATAACCTTTACATTTTGTTCCCAAAGATTCCCAGAACGTTATTRAATTACCTTCAAATAACCTATAATTTCCAAGGTTACTGTCACAGAGCTACTGGCAGTGCCAGGYTAAATATAACATAGTAAAACAAGATATTGATTAAAACTGTTTATTTAAAAAATGTTTAGTAAATGCAGCAATGGTTCTCAGCAATATAAAAACATCTGAACACCTGTAAAAAGAAAAGGACACATGAGAGTTTGTGGTCTCGTGCCTATTCATTTGATTTAAAACTCAGACACTTTTGTAGATTTGTCAAACGTTTGCCTGCTGACAGTACTTGGCACCTCTGAACAGTGTCGGCAGTCAATCTCTTTGGTGTTCACTCAGCAAAGACCCAATAATCTATATAAACCCTTGATTGCTAACGCTATGTATTGGCCATTGAGAAGCTTTGAAGCCACCGGTCGGCCATAATGGTACACCCCAGTAGGAGCAGTCATCCATAGGAATCAAGGGTCGGAAACCGGTTCAGGGAACAGAACCGAAAACTGGAAAATAACTCAATTATTTGAGGAGCTGAAAATGAAAGTGATCTATACTGTTCTGGAACAKAACCATTATTTTAAAAGCATGGAAACCGGTTAATAACGTTTTTTTACATTCCAGAATTTTTTTCCAGTCCCACAAAAATCACCAAAAAGCACCTATGCAAAGCCCTCACTCTGTCACTCAGAAACGTATTCCAGCATCTCCCTGCCAGCTAGAAATCTTTGCCTATGGGTGTGCGTGTGTGTAGGCTAACTGCCCCTCCCATCTGAAGCATAGGTTACTGTAGCCTACTGATGATGTTACAAGCATAATTCAGAAATTAGGGAGAGATGWTTAATTAGAGAAGAATGGATTGACTTTTTCAATGCTAGTTAAGGATACTATAGTTATCACGTTTCACATTGGATTTATTAACTACAAAAAGGTAAGACGTGTTTTTAATTCTAGTGCTCCTCTGCACACACAAGCTTGTTAGCTGTCTTGCTAAAGTTTGCTCTGKTCCAGCGTTAAACCAACTCGGAAGTTCAAAGATTCTGAAATCTAGAATCGGTAGGTTCGTTACTACCGTGTCAGTACCAATGATTTATATATACACTAGGTCTCTGTTAGGGGGTGTTATGTTGAAGCCACTGTGCCTCCATCTTGGCACTCCCACACCATTGTAAAAAATATACAAATGCATTTATTAAAGTCTACATTCGTTTTTGCCACATTTATTATATTACAGACACCTTTTTGCATACTTTGAAATTATATTATGTGACCTAAACATACAAATACAAAATAAAAAAATATATTATAAMATTTTCCTTAAAGTATATATTTTTTAGATTACTACACCAATACAATAACAAAAAATATTTAAATACATGTAATTTTGTCCTTATAACATTTAATGTAAATGCTGTAGAATTCCATTCTTTCCTATGGAGGACTGCTCCAACTGGTGAGTGCCAATATGGCCTACCGGTGGCTTCAAAGCCTCTCAATGGCCAATACATAGCAAATAGCATTCCAGGGTTTATATACATCATTGGTCGGCACCCAGCAGGTACCGCTTTTGTTTTAACAAGAGAAGGAACGGCTTGCCACTGTGATACCTGTTGGCAGTGAGATTCTCTGTGCGTTTCATGCTTTAAGCTACAAACTTTTGTTTGCGGCTCCGCTAGATACCCAGCTAGCACATTTGGTTCCTTGGAAGTTGTAGGAATGTACATGTTTGGTTTCCCGTTGGTTATGGGAATGAAGCCATACGTTTCCTGACCAGTAAAACTGCACATTTTCTTAACGTTCTGAGAACAGAAGTGAATTCTGGGAAGTACATTTTTAGGTTTCAGGGAGGTTCTGAGACAGTTTTACTATGGTTCCCTGAAAGTTTTCTCAGGAGGTTTTATTAACGTTCTGAGAACGGAAATTATAGGTCGTTTGAATTTGATTAAATTATGTTCTGAGAACGTTCTCTAAACATTGTGAATGTTTTGAACAAAATGTAAAGGTTATAGGGAGGTTTTTTAACTTATTTTTTTTTTAATAACTTCCTTAAAATGTTCACTGAATGTTTCAATCATACTTTTAATAACACTGCTAGCTAAGGTTAACTGTTTTGAACTCCCAAGCACAGACAGGACACATGGAAATTAATTTGCTTAGGCATCCATCACGCAATACCTATAATCTTCTGTTCTCTATCCATGGAATTAATTAGTCCACTGCGCCACAAGGATGGAGCTAGCATACCATGTTTTCTTTTTACTAATACAAAGCTGTTCATTTTAGTCTATTCAAACAGATCCCATTCCAAAGGAAACAAGCACTCATTAAGATCAGTTGTGGCCAATTAGTGGGGCCAGCCAAGACACCTGACACTTAACAAGATAGAAGATAGAGAAAGTTTTGTTGATGCTGAGAACGGAATGTATATATTTTTAAACAACATTCTTAGAACGTACTTTGAACGTCACTAGGGTTTTCTTGTGGTTTTTCTTGAAAGTTTTATTAATGTTCTGAGAAAATGACTTTAAATAAAACCATGAGGAAACCTGTRGAAAATGTTATGCTGAAGTACTGAAATTCCCACAGAAGAATGTTGTTTCTTAACGTCCTCTGAACTATTTGAGAACATTCCCAATGTCAAACCAGTTGGAGAACATTCCTAGAACATTAAATGTTATTCAATGTAACCCTGTTTGAACTTTTAGGAAACATTCTGTTGAAAGTAATGAAATACAAAGAAAATAAAAAATAAAGTTAATAAAATAAAGGCCTACCACTCCTCTTTCTATTCTGGTTAGAGCCAGTTTGTGCTGTTCTGTGAAAGGAGTAGTACACAGCGCTGTACGAGATCTTCAGTTCAAAGCATCACCCAGGTGGATGCTACACTGTCGGCAATGGAAGATTGGCTACTATGGAGGAACTGGGAACGTCGGACAAAGCAATGGGCCCCGATGGCCCTGATAAAGAGCTCCTGGCTTGTCTGACTTTCTCATTGGCTGCGCCCTCTGCTCAATACATGTTGACTTTTCCGAACTGCCTCAACTCCATTCGATTTCCATCTTTA
>NC_036855.1:37561046-37716046 GCF_002910315.2 Salvelinus sp. IW2-2015 | reverse complement strand
TTCCAACATCATGACACTCTTTTGGAGTCTGTGGCTCAAGTGGTTAGAAAGCTATTGAGGTTAGAAAGCGTGAATATCTGTCAAATATCCAACCTGAAACTGTCTTTACCTTGGTAAAATCCGCACACTAGTTCCCATGGCGAGCTATATTGAATGCTCCTAGTTGCAATACCTGTATTATGACAGTACCACACCAACAAAAGTGATGAATGAGTAACATGATCTGTCCATTGCTGCCCACCAGCCCTTGCTTGTACCAGGGGACCTGACTAACGAGGACACCGTAAAGAAGACAGTGGAACTGACCATTGCCCGCTTTGGCCGGCTGGATGTGCTGATCAACAGCGCTGGCATTCTGGCCATGGGCAGCATCGAGACAGGTGACCTGGCTCAGTATGACAAGGTCATGAACGTCAACGTCAGGTAGGATTAGCAGACCCTATAATACTCTGAAGAATAAACTTCATGATAGACTGAAGATTATATGTAATGTAGGGCCTTGAATGACACATCTAGGGCACCACAAACTACAAAGAAGCTTTCATTGGATGAAGCCTGAAATCTATGTTCTGTGTTTATTAATTGCAGTGCGTTGTTATGCAAAATCAGGTACGAGACGATCATGTCAGTATTTTTCAGACACTAACATCTCTACTTGGACTGTTTCCCCCCTCTTTTCTTTCTGAATGTTTTTGTTATTCCACAGATCAGTGTACCATCTGACTCAGCTGTGTGTGCCACACCTCATCAGGACTAAGGGTTCTATTGTCAATGTGTCCAGTGTCAACGGGCAACGATCAGTAAGTATTAACAGACCATCGGGGGCGGTGTGTGTTTCTTTGTCATTCTTTTGTAACGGAGGCAAGTCAGACTCATGCTCTCATGATGAGGTAGCCCTGCCTTTGACAAAAAATCAATAATCAGTGTCACCTGCCCGAAATGGAAATGTACTCCTAGCCTTATGGTTAAGATGTTGGATTCCCAAACAGGAGACTGAGCTTCAGATCCCACCTGTGACACTATTCCAGTATGATTTCTGATGCACACAATTGTAAATTTGTTTCTAGTTCCCAGGTGTCCTTGCCTATTGTATGTCCAAGTCCGCTATTGACCAATTCACACGATGCATAGCACTTGGTAAGAACGATTTGTTTTTCTCCCATTCACTTGTCATTCTATTATCTGTAATATGTATTATTATAGTGGGGGAAAATAAAGGAGATACTCATACGACTCATATTTCTCCCAGAGCTAGCGTCGAAGCAAGTGCGAGTGAACTCTGTCTGGTATGTCAAGTCTATGTTTTGCTACTTAATTATTATTTGTTATGTAGTTATTACGACCATATTGATCTCTCTCTCGCTCTCTGTTGTCTTTCCCCTTCCAGTCCTGGTGTGATCATAACAGATGTCCACAGGAGAGCAGGGCTGGATGAGGAGCAGTATGCTCAGGTAACCTACTATGTTATACAGGGACCTAACACATTGTTTTACAAGGTTGTGTTCACTGGCTGGGGTTCCAAAATGTATGTACTGTATATTGTAAAATGTCAATGTTTAGAGAGCTCATGGCTAACTATATGACAGAGAATGTTGTCAGTCACCTAGTTATAATGCAATATTTTTCTGTCTCACCGAACTCACTAACTTCCTCTCTCCTCCCCCCCTTCAGTTCCTTGAGAAGTGTAAGCAGACCCACGCCTTGGGGAGACCAGGTGAGGTGGAGGAGGTGGCCCATGCCATAGCCTTCCTGGCGTCAGATGCTGCCACCTTCATTACCGGGGTCAACCTACCTGTGGATGGGGGGCGCCACGCCATGTGTCCAAGATAATATCCTGTGACATGATCATTGACTGGCAGCCAATACAAACCTGAACTGTCTCACTTGGTTTGTGTCATTTAAAAAAATATCTATTTTGAGTCTAGACGGACAGAATATAATGAAATGTAGAGTATGGCCTAGTCTAGGGCTATAAAAGTGAAATAATGTCAAGATCCTTTAGTTCTTCTGTTTTCAACTAGATGACTATATGCTTAGATGGGAGATTGGGTTTCAAACTGGAACATGAGTGCCCTCGTGGTGAAGATGTGAAGTGTAACAGTTTTTACACTTTAAAAGGGAATCCTTTCATATTTCAGTTGCAATAATACGTTAGCTATTTTACAACAACAACAAAAAGCCTCGGTGTATGCACTATGATAGTAATGAATTCAATATTTTATTGACAACTTTTATTGAATACTAACTCCGTTCAAGRTGTCTTTTGTAGCTAACAATTTTAAATGTTAAAACGCAATGATCTTCTTGGGTTTCAAATATTTATTGAACACCTGAATGTTGAAGAAAAGGAAAGTGAAAACTAGAAGCTGCAATATTTTGAAGCAGACAGAGGATCTGCAAAGATGAATGAATGAGCATTATAACCACTAACATCTATCCCTTCCCCCTAAACAAAAATCTGCTGTCTCACTCAGAGGTGTTAAAGTAATGAAAGAAATGCAAATGGAGAGCTCTGAGTTGTGTGATGAGAGGTATTCTGAGTTTATGGTTGGTGTGATGAGAGGTATTCTGAGTTTATGGTTGGTTGGTCTGTAGAGTATCACAAACATGGTCAACAATAACGTGTAAAACAGTAAGTGTAAAAGCATTAAACGGTCTAAATACAGTACAGTTTTGAAAAAAAAAGAAGATAACGAAATCCATGAAGCCCCAAATGTATGCAAAATAAAATGCTCTGATGATGGGAAGTGTAATAGATGACAAAGTCGCAAAACCCATGTACATTAAATAACATAAATTAGCATGTTGGGATCCACTGTATACGACAAAAAGCTTTGAATAATTATATACATTTCAACAAGTAATAAAAACAAGACCTAAATCTCGTACAAAGGGGATACAATAATGATGCAGGGGAAAAACGCTGTTTTGTTAGCTTGAAAAGTGAATTTGTTTAAAAAAAWGAAAAATTTGCATTCATAATGTATAAAAAAATATTCCCTTTTGAAATATAAAAGGCATGTAGATATATTCTGTCAAGATTAAACAAGACCCACCACAGGAGTCAGTTAATTATTTTAGCACAAGGTATCAGGTGTCATCTCTGTTTCTCTTTTAGTTGAAAGCACCATAGCTAGATGAGAGATGGGAGGTAGACAGACTGACACTCTTCTGGATCCACTCTCTTACCAGCTTCAATTCACTTGACTAGGGAAACGCACATCAGAAATGTTTGTGTGTGAACGCAATAGTTTTTCATAGACTGGTGGGCATTTCTTCTGCACCAAGTCACAAGGACAAGTCGATTCATACCTCATCTGCAGACTAGGCAGGAGAAGATGGCTGGAAAGCATACACCTGTGGATGTATGCTAGGAACTCTTCCTACACCTGAATGTTATGTTACTATTATATCCAATGTTTTGAGATCCCTGTAAACCTGAATTGCTTTGAAAAGTTGCAGAACGAGATGTCTATTGCACTTTTATATTAAGATATACATATAACATGTATAAATAATATGTGTGTATGTATGACATTTAACAAGATAAGATGTACTGTATAATCGTTCCCTATTACTTTATACATCTTTCATTACATGTTGAGTGCAGACCATGAAAAGGAATAATTTAAAAAACGTTGTCCAAGTGTGATGTCAGAAGAGAGATTGTCATATTATTTTCTCTCACTCTGGCATTCAGGGCTCATACTGTGCAACAGTAAAACAAGTCCCTGAAAGAAGCCAAAGCTTAATATCTTCTCCTCAGGCAGGTGGTAGGAACTATAGTGCGAGATGCCCCAGTATCTCTGCAGTTTCTCCTGGTCAGTCCCTCAATGGCGCCCCCTTTCTGTTTCTGCAGTCCGAGCATATGCTGCAGGGTAAGGGACCTGACCTGCCCTGCATCTCCTGATGGGCCCCGGTATATGGGGACAGGGAGCCCTTCCTAACCTCCACCATCCCACTTAAGTCACTCCTATGAGGAGGCTGTGTATGCAATGTATTTTGGGCTTCTATAACAACAGGCCTCTATAGGAAGCACACAGGGCCCACCTCTAGGTGGTAGTGCGAGCCAGGCTCTGTGGCTGGTAGGTTATACACGTCCAAGATGGGGAGTAAGTTGGGGTCCTGGGTCTGGAAGATGAAATGGGTCTGGTGCCAGTGGCCATCTTTGATCTGAAAGACAAGGAAGTTGAGATAAGAGAACAAAATAATTTGAATATTGGAGCAAAGATTATAAAACATAAAATGCAGAGACGGAACAGTATTTGTTCATGCTTTACACTATTTGCAGATTGATATGAAATACAGTGCCTTCAGAAAGTATTCAGTCGCATCCCTTGACTTTTTCAGAATTTTGTTGTTACAGCCTTAATTTAAAATGGATTTAATTCAGATTTGTCACAATTTCAAAGTGGAATTATGTTTTTTAAATTTTTACAAATTAATATAAAATGAAAAGCTGAAATATCTTGAGTCAATAATTATTCAACCCCTTTGTTATGGCAAGCCTAAATAAGTTCAGGAGTAAAAATGTGCTTAACAAGTAAGTCACAAGTTGCACAGACTCACTCTGTGTGAAATAGTGTTTAAAAATATTTTTGAATGTCTACCTCATCTCTGTACCCCACACACACACACAATTATCTGTAAGGTCCCTCACTCAAGCAGTGAATTTCAAACTCCTTCCTAACTCAGTTGCCGGTGAGGAGAAAAACCGCTCAGGGATTTCACTATGAGGCCAATGGTCACTTTAAAACAGTTACAGAGTTTAATGGCTGTGACAGGAGAAAACGGATGGATCAACAACATTGTAGTTACTCCATTATACTAATGTAATTGACAGAGTGAAAAGAAGGAAGCCTGACAAAACAAATATTCCAAAGCATACATCCTGTTTGCAACAAGGCGCTAAAGTAATACTGTAAAAAATATAGCCAATTCAATACATTACCAAGTACCACTCTCCATATTTTCAAGCATAGTGATGGCTGTATCATGTTACAGGTGTGCTTGTCATCATTAAGGACTGGGGAGTTTTTCAGAATGAAAATTAAACAAAAAACAGCTAAGCACAGGCAAAATCCTAGAGGAAAACCAGGTTCAGTCTGCTTTCCACCAGACACAGATGAATTCACCTTTCAGCAGGACAATAACCTAAAACACAAGGCCAAATATACACTGGAGTTGCTTACCAAGAAGACAGTGAATGTTTCTGWGTGGCCGAGTTACAGTTTTKACTAAAATCTACTTGTAAATCTATGGCAAGACCTGAAAATGGGTGTCTAACAATGACCAACAACCAATTTGACAGAGCTWTACATTTTTGAAAATAATAATGTGCAAATGTTGCACAATCCAGGTGTGGAAAGCTCTTAGAGACTTACCCAGAAAGACTCTGGTCTAATCGGTGCCAAAGCTGCTTCTACAAAGTATTGACTCGGGAATGGAAATACTTATATAAATGAGATATTTTCTAAACATTTGCAAAAATGACAAAAAACATGATTTCACTTTGTCATTATGGGGTATTGTGTAGATGGGTGAGACATTATTTTWTTTTTTTCAGGCTGTAACACAACAAATTGTGAAATAAGTCAAAGGGTATGAATAATTTCTGAAGGCACTGTACAACTGGGTAATTACATTCTGGTTAGATAAGTAATAATAGAGTATCCTTATTACATGGTATATTGGCGCATTTATGCAAAGTGTTGCAGAGCAATCTTTGACTGGTCAACATACCCAGCAGTCATCCCTCACTATGTGGGGCTCTAAGAGTCCTCCAGCCTGGATCATGTCTCCACTCCAGGCCTTGAAGCGCACAGCGGTGGGGGAGGGCTCCAGGGAGGAACTGTTGGCCCACACGGGGACGTTCAGGCAGTGGATGGTGACGTGTTGCATTGCCTCAGAGCTCAGGAGGTGGAGGAAGTTCATTTGGATGCGACCTACACCAATCTCCAGCTGCAGACCGAGACAAACATCAACTACCGTTACAATTCCATCCGTAGTCTCTTGTGACAGACGAAAGATTTGGTTCTAGGTGCCGAGATTACTAAATCCCCCGAAATCCTATTTGAATTTAAAGGTTAGGGCTTGTCAAAAAGCCACAAAAGCCAGGAAATTCAAATGAGCCAGATAGTGAGAGCAATAGAAGTTGATGCTGACCTTGGATACTGTGATGGGTTTCAGACAGGTCTGTCCGCCGCTGCTGAAGTTACACGTCACTTCGATTGTGTCAGCTGAGCAGCCGAGGTTTGGGTCGATCCAGTAAGTGCCTTAAGGGAGGGACAATAAACTGAGTGAAAAGGGATTTTGGATACAGGAGTAGTGTAATTTCACCAGAGTGGACACATATTGACAGCTGAGTTCTGAGGGGCTATGGCAAGGATGTAGTGCTTTTGGAAGAGGTGTCACTAGCTCCGTCAGGTATATAGACTTATTGTTTATGCCGTAGTTATAGACCATATGAGCCCAGAGTTTTTCCTTGTCAAGTCACGTGCAGGTTAAACTATTGGCCCTAGGACCTAGTAACTGAATAAATTAACCTTATATTTTTCTGTGGAAATAATGTCACAGCTTTTCATGTCTTTCAGTCGACATTAGTTCCAACTTCCTTACCATCGTTCATCCTCTGTTCACAGTCCTTGAGGTCTCGGCAGATGCGTGCTGGGTTGTCGCGGGTGCCTAGCGGGTTCTTCAGGCTCTGGATCAGTGTGCTGAGGTAGTGGAGGGTCTTGAAGATCTCTGTACCCTGGTGGTCCAACATGGGCAGGTCCACGACATGGGAACTCTAGAATGGAATGAGGACAACGGTCACACAGCACCAATAGGAGATAAATTGCCACTGTATAAGGCAGACACATGATAATGTGCTAAAATGTAGGAAGACAAAGTCGACATATGGCCCATAATCATTGCTTTGTAAGAGACTTACTTCAGTTTTGTACATCTAACTCCATATAACGGGCACCATTATTTGATGTGCGCCACATTTTACACACCAACATTAACACACACAATTATCCTCTGGCCACATTGATGAATTCCCAAGGGATCATCTCACAGAGTACTCACCTCTGACCTCAGTGCAGCATGGGAATCAATAATGACTTGGAACGCAGCTCCAATAGCCTCCTTTCTCTGGAAGAGATGACAAAATGACACAGTAAGAAGACCACCCTGGAACACTTACTTTCACGCCTCCTCTTCATCCTTCCTGAGACGGTCAAGTTTTAACATAAGGGTAAAGCAGACTTACAAATGTCAGAGAACCAGGGAGACCCTAGAAACCAAAAGGAAATAGAAAGGAGGTTTTTAATGTATTGTACAGTCATAGTACAGTATACAAAATAATTAATATGAAAATTAGGTTAACACTGCCACAGAGTAACATAAATAACACAAAGGACTTACTGGGGGCCCAGGTGGTCCACGTGGACCAGGAAGGCCCCTTGGTCCTTGCACCCCCTGTTTATGAAAAGAAACAGAAACACGATTGGATTAATAAACCCCCAATACCCTAGACAATAATACTCCAACTGGGGACTGGTCTTGACCAATCAATATCATGGATTTCATCATTTAAACTCCTTTACCAGGAGAAGCAAAAGCAGCATCAACCAGCAGTCATCTCTCACTGTCTGAAATTATTCCACAACAGAGGAGCACTAAGGGAAATGAAAAGGGCTTTGGGCGTCGAAGCTAAATGTACTTTAAGTAGTGTGCTCTCCATACTAAGCATGGGTTGTGTCCGAAATGATACCCACTATATAGGGAATAGAGTGCCATTTCAGACGCAACCTCGGTCTATAGGGGATAGGATTCATCAAAGATATGGACACGCACCGTCTCCCCTCGACTCCCTTTGTCACCTTGGGGTCCCTGATGGAGAGAGAGAAAAGAAAGAGGGGAAATCCCTCCATTATTGCCAAATAAGAGAGAGGGTTAACATGTTTTGCATATCAGAAGGTATGAGATATAATGATGTACATACTGGACTACCACTGGGTCCGATGATACCAACTGGGCCTATGGCACCAACATTGCCCTGGAGAGAAAAGCCATGGTGATAAAGTAGAAATATAGGTAGATATCTGACAAGGCAGTGACAATAGCCTGAGAATCATTTTTACCTGGCCTAACCAGGGGGAAAAAATGTCTTTCTAGTTACAGCTACGGCCCAGAGTTTTCCCTGTTCAGGTATAAACTCAGGATCATAATGTCCACATTTTTTCTTTTCTCTTCTTACCATCAATCCATGTGGTCCTTTTGGTCCTTGTATCCCGGCTGGGCCCAGATCTCCTGGAGGTCCCTATGGAGATACAACAGCCAGGTCACTCGTTATACAAGTCAGTATTCAACGTCCATCCATGTCTCAGGATGTCAGGAGATGGGGAAACTGGCCCCTAGAGGCAACAGTGAGCGCTTTTACCTTCAAGCATGTTTTGATTTTGCTAGGGTGTTGTGGACGGGGAAGCATTTGTCTTCCGATTCCAAAGGTTGCAAGTTCGAATCCAGCGATAAAAAGTTGTTTTTGATATTTTTGTTTTAAGCCTATCACAAACCTTAACCCTTACCTTAACCATTCGGAGTTAATGCCTAAACTTAACCTTAAACACTTCACTTTGGAACAACTTCGAAATTTGATGTTTGAAGAACATGGATTAACGTCTAATTCTGACATGAGACTGAGAACTTGTTGGATACAAATACATGTGATGACAAACATACATGTTGATAATGCACACTGAATGTGAAGTATGACGATATGGGCCAAATTAGTGGAAGATTGCACCATATGGGTATATCATCTGTTTATCATCCTCTGTTGTGTGACACTGTATATCAAACTGAAACAGTAGGATAATCTCCAAGTGGAGCACTGGCAGTCATACGACACACTAAATTACTGCCTAAAAGTTCAGTAGGAAAAAAGCCTGCTAACGTCTCTGTTTTCTCAGCTGGCCAGCACCTGCAGAGCAACATCACTACAGAGTAGCAGAGTAACAAAAGTTATGGCGTGTTAAGTGACGTTATGCGTGGGTGCGTTAAACTTATTGTGGACCGTTCTTCTGTCCCAATGCAGCAGTTTTTAATTCTGATTTATTCCTTTCAGAGCAAAAAACTAAATATGCTACCAAACCGTTTGAGGCTTTAAATTCCTCTCAAGCTCTCTAATAATCTCCAGCCAATCTCTGATTTACCACTGAAAATGGGTTATGCTTTTTGGCGTTGTTTTATCAGAACCATATTTTTGGCCAATTGAGAAGGAGAGGGTCCTTCACTAGAGACATTTAACTATTTAAAATGTTTATGCAAGTATTAATTCAAGAGCAAGATGTGTTTGTTGTGTTTCATTCATTCACCATTGCAGGATTTTCTCTGGATCAAAAAAGGGCTTAGGTGGTGGGTGTGGCAGGGGGCGTGGTAGGAGGCGTGGCAATGAGCGTGGTCGGCCGTTGCGTGGCTACATTTGAAAGAACATTTTAGAGGCCTCTTTCTTGGCGCTGCAGAGAAAATGTCGAAATTTTAAGCCAATTTCCTGCAATTCTACAAATTTCTTCCTGGAGCTGAGAATTTGTTTTGCAGTTTAAAAGCTAACTTCCTGCAACTCGACACATTTTGCCATGCAACTGAGAGAAAATGTTGCAGTTTTAAAGCTAATTTCCTGCGATTCAATATAATGTGCCATGGAGTTGAGATAACATTTTGCAGTTTTAAAGCTAGTTTCCTGCAATTCTATGCATTTTGCCATGTTATCCAGTTTTGCCGTGTTCTTTTGCTCAAACATAACACAATTAATACTGCTAAATKAATTGTTTTTGGAAATTTCAATTCTCCCTGACTGTCTAGCTTTTATTTTGGTGATTGTTAGTTGTCACTAGATTATATTCTAAAAAAATATAGACGTCCATTATCTTCTCTACATACTTTATATCTGGTTTTAGTCGTTTAAGTTTATACTTAAAACATTTTTCCATCCCGAAAATTAATATGAGAGAGAAAGAGAGAGAGAAAAAGAGAGAGAGAAAGAGAAAAAGAGAGAGCAAAAGAGAGGGAAAAAGAGAGAGAGCAAAAGAGAGAGAAAGAGAGAGAGAGAGAAAGAGAAGAGAAAAAGAGAGAAAGAGAACAACCACAATTAGTGAAAGAGAGAGAAGCTTCCATTAAAGAAAACCCTCTGAGTTCTATTAGATAGATAGCTCTGAATCCACAATATGGCAGAGGTTGAAAAGCCATAACACATACTTTTTTTCAACAACAGGCTATGGTCAATAATATCAAAGGCTGGACTGAAATCTAACAGTACAGCTCCCACAATCTTCTTATTATCAATTTCTTTCAACCAATCAGTAATTTGTGTCAGTGAATGCCCTTCACTATAAGCATGCTGAAAGTCTGTTGCTAATTTGTTTACAGAGAAATAACATTGTATTTGATCAAACACATTTTTTCCCAACAATTTGCTGAGAACTGGCAGCAAGCTTATAGGTCTGCTGTTAGAATCAGTAAAGGCTGCTTTCCAACTCTTGGGTAGCGGAAATACTTTGGCTTCTCTCCAGGTCTGAGGACAAAGACTTTCCTCTAGGCTTAGATTAAAGATATGACAGACAGGAGTGGCTATAGAGTCAGCTACCATCCTCAGTAGCTTTCCATCTAAGTTGTCAATGCCAGGAGGTTGGTCATTATTGATTGATAACAATCATTTTTCCACCTCTCCCACACTAACTTTACAAAATTCCAACTTGCAATGCTTTTCTTTCATTATTTCCTTTTGTGTGTGTGAATATGATGGCTCACTGTTCATTGTTGGTATTTCCTGGCCAAGTTAGCCCACTTTGCCAATAAAGTAATCATTAAAATAATTGGCAACATCAAATGGTTTTGTGATGAATAAGCCATCTGATTCGATGAAAGATGAGGTTGAATTTGTCTTTCTGCCCCTAATTTCTTAGCCAAGAGAGACTGGCATGCATAGTATTTATATCAGCCCGCTTTTTGGTCACAGACACCTTAAAAAAAAGGTAGGGGTGTGGAGCAGAAAACCCGTCAGTATCTGGTGTGACCACCATTTGCCTCATGCAGCACGACAACATCTCCCTCGCATAGAGTTGATCAGGCTGTTGATTGTGGCATGTCGAATGTTATCCCTCTCCTCTTCAATGGCTGCTAGAAGTTGCTGGATATTGGCGGGAACTGGAACACACTGTCGTACGCGTCGATCCAGAGCGTCCCAAACGTGCTCAATGGGTGACATGTCTGGTGAGTAAGCAACCCATGGAAGAACTTTTTGTGTACAGAACCTGACAACATGGGGCTGTGCATTATCATGCTGAAAAATGGGACGATGGCGGTGGATGAATGGCATGGCAATGGGCCTCAGGATCTCGTCACGGTATTTCTACTGTAAATACATTTGTACACAACATTTGAGAGAAATAAGCTTTTTGTGCGTATGGAACATTTCTGGGATCTTTTATTTTAGTTAATGAAACATAGGACCAACAGTTTACGTGTTACGTTTATATTTTTGTTGAGTATATATATATATATATATATATTGCTTTCCACACCTGGATTGTGCAACATTTGCCCATTATTCTTTTCAAAATTCTACAAGCTACGTCAAATTGGTTGTTGATCATTACTAGACAACCATTTTCAGGTCTTGCCATAGATTTTCAAGTAGATTTAAGTCAAAACTGTAACTCTGCCACTCAGGAACAGTGCTGTTGCGGTGACCGTATTAACGCCACATCGGCGGTCACAATCCATGAAGGCAGTCAAATTCCACATGACCATTTAGTCTCAGTAATTAGAAATCCAAAGTTCTGATGCTGCTGTTGGTCATTAGTAGCCTGCCAAACTTGCTAACTGCCTGGTACTCAGCACTCTGTTGTCCCTCTAATCACTCTGACATCAATGCAAATGTATTCAAAAATCTAATCAAAGACTTCATGAGAACCCATGAGCTCATGTTGCGCAACATTTCTATAGGCTATGCAATTGTGTGAGAAAACAGAGTGATGGCCTCTATTAAAAAGAGGTTCCCATCAGCTTTCTATAGGCTCGGACTACTATATTTAGTTCTCAACTTTCCTAATATTAAGCATATTGTTTATCTTTACAACAGGAGTATAACCTACCTGGCTGAAAATGAACCGTGGGAAAAGTCATTTTTTTGTGACTTTTTTGAATCATAGTTGCACACCTCATGTAGCCTAGCCCATAGTCCTATATGTTTTGATAAGGTTTGTATCACAACTAAAGTGGCCAAATAACTCCTTAAAATTAAGCACATTTATCTGCTTTACAAGGGCTGTAGAGCCTAACTGGCATACAGAAGCAGCACGTGAGTTTATAGCCTACTGCCCTGTGCGCATTTCTGCGCTTATAAATGTGAAGAAATACCGTAAAAATGTATTAAAATTTTAAGCTAAACGTTCTGATCTRTTGCGTAAAACCGTTTTTTTATGCCAATGGTTGTATTAATTTGGGATCTATCGCATTCCACAACTGTCCTAGACCATGTTTGGAATATTTATTTTATCACACAGAATAAGTCAACTTTTGTACTATGGGAATAGTAGATTGACATAGGCTAGTGCTTTTGCTGTTCGTTAGGCCTACTCATCTTGTTGGCTGATTTGTCCAAAATATAACGCTTCAGGACAAAAATGTAATTGCTTTGCCACATTTTTTGCAGTATTACTTTAGTGCCTTGTTGCAAACAGGATGCATGTTTTGGAATATTTATATTCTGTACAGGCTTCCTTCTTTTTACTCTGTCAATTGGGTTAGCATCCTGTCGGGCTGTATCACCGCCTGGTACGGCAACTGCTCCGCCCACAACCGTAAGGCTCTCCAGAGGGTAGTGAGGTCTGCAGAACGCATCACCGGGGGCAAACTACCTGCCCTCCAGGACACCTACACCACCCGATGTCACAGGAAGGCCAT
The DNA here is from genome assembly GCF_002910315.2 of Salvelinus sp. IW2-2015. NCBI lineage: Eukaryota > Metazoa > Chordata > Actinopteri > Salmoniformes > Salmonidae > Salvelinus > Salvelinus sp. IW2-2015. The sequence continues at coordinate 37,703,092 of NC_036855.1, read as the reverse complement.
AAAGATCATCAAGGACAACAACCACCCAAGCCACTGCCTGTTCACCCCGCTATCATCCAGAAGGCGAGGTCAGTACAGGTGCATCAAAGCAGGGACCGAGAGACTGAAAAACAGCTTCTATCTCAAGGCCATCAGACTGTTAAACAGCCACCACTAACATTTAGCGGCCGCTGCCAATACTGACTCAACTCCAGCCACTTTAAAAATGGGAATTGATGGAAATTATGTAAAAATGTACCACTAGCCACTTTAAACAATGCCACTTAATTATGTTTCATACCCTACATTACCCATCTCATATGTATATACTGTACTCTATATCATCTACTGCATCTTGCCATCTTTATGTAATCATGTACCACTAGCCACTTTAACATATGCCACTTTATGTTTACATACCCTACAGTACTCATCTCATATGTATATACCGTACTCTATACATCTACTGCATTTGCATGCCGTTCTGTACCACCACTCATTCATATATCTTTATGTACATATTCTTTATCCATTTACACTTGTGTGTGTGTATAAGGTAGTAGTTGTGGAATTGTTAGGTTAGATTACTTGTTGGTTATTACTGCATTGTCGGAACTAGAAGCACAAGCATTTCGCTACACTCGCATTAACATCTGCTAACCATGTGTATGTGACTAATAAAATTTGATTTGATTTGATTTGTATTGTGGAGTAACTACAATGTTGTTGATCCATCCTCAGTTTTCTCCTATCACAGCCGTCAAACTATGTAACTGTTTTAAAGTCACCATTGGCCTCATAGTAAAATCCCTGAGCGGTTTCCTTCCTCTCCGGCAACTGAGTTTGTAGTGACTGGGTGTATTGATACACCATCCAAAGTGTAATTAATAACTTCACCATGCTCAAATGGATATTTAATTTATTTTTTATTTTTACCCATCTAGCAAAATGTGACCTTTCTTTGCAAAGCATTTTGGGCTCCCAAGTGGCGCAGCCGTCTAAGGCACTGCAAGAGGTGTCACTACAGTTCCTGGTTTGATTCCAGGCTGTATCACATCCGACCGTGATTGGGAGTCCCATAGGGCGGCGCACAATTGGCCCAGCATCGTCCGGGTTTGGCCGGGGTAGGCCGCCATTGTAAATAAGAATTTGTTCTTAACTGACCTGCCTAGTTAAATAAAGCTTACATTTAAAAACATTTTTATAATAATTGAAAACCTCCCTGGTCTTTGTGGTTGACTCTGTGTTTGAAATTCACTGCTCGACTGAGGGACCTTACACATAATTGTATGTGTTGCGTACAGAGATGAGGTAGTCATTCAAAAATCATGTTAAACTCTATTATTGCTCACAGAGTGAGTCCATGCAGCTTATTATGTGATTTATTAAGCACATTTTTACTCCTGAACTTATTTAGGCTTTTCATAACAAAGGGGTTGAATTCTTATTGACTCAAGACATTTCAGCTTTTCATTTGTAATTAATTTGTCAATTTAATCAATTTTAAATTCAGGCTGTAACACAACAAAATGTGGAAAAAGTAAATGGGTGTGAATACTTTTTGATGGGACTGTAATTAGAATAGTCCATGTCTGAAAGGGGAGCTGTTGTTTTAGCACCTGATAATGCCAAGCTGTTATTGTGTTATCTTGCACCCTTTGCACAATAAATAAAGTTTTATTCTCAGTGTACGTTTTAAGSCTTTAAGCGCACAAGGTGACAGCCAGCCTTGTCACACCCACGTTTACGGCTTAGGTCATCCTTGTGGGGGAAACTTTATCGATGATTAATGAATTGTTTCATTCGATCATGTGACTCAGGTGGGAGATGAAAACGGAGGGAAGTGTAGCGTACCTTTGGTCCGAACATTCCGAGAACCCCTGGGTACCCGGATTCACCTGTGTCACCCTGAGGAGAGGAGAGAGACGGAAACATCTTCATCTTCATCGCCAGCATCATCACATATTCTCGTCATTACCGTAAGTCTATGGTCATTACTCATTACCAACCAAATAACCTTTGAGTTACAGATGCAAACGATGACAAACCCGGTTTGGTGACCAAGAATTTTCAGTCAAGTGAGACTGAATAGGGCTACATAATGAGCAACTTCTTCTCTGACTCCGCACTATTGCTATGTTACTCACAGGCTGTCCTTTGGGCCCCTGGTGACCCTGTTTCCCTGGCAACCCCATTCCACCAATGTGGCCTCTTTTCCCTGATGGTCCAGTTTGGCCTGGGAGACCCCTCTCTCCCTGTGACACACGCACACATGGACAGAAACCAGTTTTAATGGAATAACAAGCAAAGTGCATATTCCTTTGTCTCAACACCTTAAACACTGTCGAACATGATAAACATGATGGGTCTCTATAGTTCATTGGAGCATGTTCTTTTCTCTCTCACCTTTGATCCAAAGAGGCCCTGATCGCCTGGAAGCCCTGGCACGCCCGTTTTACCGTGTTTTCCAGCTTTGCCGATAATACCAAACTCTCCGTCGTCCCCTTGCTCCCCCTGAGGAGTGAACACACAGAGCTGATGATGACTGAAGCCTTACAGAAAACATAACTTGAGCATTAAGATGCATTGACATTTTACGAGCCAACTTTTTAAGAGTGTTTCTCGAACAAGCGCGTCGAGAGAACGTTCGCTATACGTTCTTTGTTAGACCATGCTTCGATACTGATAGGATCGAAAGAAAGGAGTGCTGCTCTCGGATCAGCTTTCTCCATTTAAATCTTACCATAACATTAGAACTATTCCACAATACTGACAACGAATCAGCTCCTAGAGAGAGATTACCACATATGGCTGCAAATAGGCTATTGAAGCAGCATATTGTGCTTACCCAATAATAGTGCACTAAATCATTGCACACATGTTATCACACATCATGAAACACATTGAGGCAAACCTTTTTTGTGAGTACATACCGTGCAGAATGGCAATATTGACTATAGTTGCTCTGCGAAACTCCATATTTTGGTGAGTACCAAATGTATTTTGATGTTATAACATCTGCAGAGTAGGTTAATGGGACTTTGAATTGAAGGATCCTGAGTGTCAGGATCTCCTCAAGCCCAGGTACTGGTTCATTGTAGCCTATGTATTTATTAACGCAATCATCTCAGTTTTCATTTGAAGCATCATTTTATCCTTCACTTGTTTGTAGCAATTGCAAAGACTTTGTATTTTTAAGTCAACTTCGTTCTGAAGTTATCCGCAGTCACAGTCAGACGGATAGCTTAGATATCTTGATTCTATATTCAGTTGAGATGTGGTGTGGTGTGGAAGGGCAAAAAAAGCATCTAACGATGCACTTTGGCTGCACTATGAGTGTTCTGGATCACTCGTAGACGTGCAACAGTTTTTAAGAGTCATGTTACCAAAGAAAGGCTCTGGGAAACACCTTGGCTACTAAAGATACATTCTAAGAAGGTTCTAACGATGATCTTAATGCTACAAAGGCGCTGGGAAATGAGGCCCTGGTCATTTCAGTCTCAGTGAGGAGAACACAGTTATTGTCTGTTCTTACCTTTACTCCGTTGTCTCCGTCTTTCCCAGGATGGCCGTCCATTCCAGGCTGGCCCTCAAGGCCTTCTCTGCCCAAAACTCCCTTTGGGCCAGGATGACCCTCTGGACCCTAGGAAATACACAGAAAAAAAGCATATATACTGTATCATAACCTGCATTTTAGTACATAAGAAATCCCGCTATGCCCTCCGACGAACCATCAAACAGGCAAAGCGTTAATACAGGACTAAGACTGAATCCTACTACACAGGGAAACACAGCCGTGAGCTGCCCAGTGACACGAGACTACCAGACCAGCTAAATGACTTCTATGCGCGCTTTGAGGCAAGCAACACTGAAGCATGCTTGAGAGCACCAGCTGTTCCGGACAACTGTGTGATCACGCTCGCCGTAGCCGATGTGAGAAAGACCTTTAAACAGGTCAACATTCACAAGGCCGCAAGGCCAGACGGATTACCAGGACATGTACTCAGAGCATGCACTGACCAACTGGCAAGTGTCTTCACTGACGTTTTCAACCTGTCCCTGACCGAGTCTGTAATACTGACTCGGTCAGTATTATTGTAATAGTCCCTGTGCCCAAGAACACCAAGGTAACCTGCCTAAATGACTACCGACACGTAGCACTCACATCTGTAGTCATGAAGTGCTTTGAAAGGCTGGTCATGGCTCACATCAACACCATTATCCCAGAAACCCTAGACCCACTCCAATTTGCATACCSCCCAAACAGATCCACAGATGATGCAATCTCTATTGCACTCCACTCTGCCCTTTCCCATCTGGACAAAAGGAACACTTACGCGAGAATGCTATTCATTGACTACAGCTCAGCATTCAACACCCTAGAGCCCTCAAAGCTCATCACTAAGTTAAGGACCCTGGGACTAAACACCTCGCTGTGCAGCTGGATCCTGGACTTCCTGACGGCTGCCCCCAGGTGGTAAGGGTAGGTAACAACACATCTGCCACGCTGATCCTCAACACGGTGGCCCCCCTGAGGGGTGTGTGCTCAGTCCCCTCTTGTACTCCCCGTTCACCTATGACTGCATGGCCAAGCACGACTCCAACACCATCATTAAGTTTGCCGACAACACAACAGTGGTAGGCCTGATCACCGACAACGATGAGACAGCCTATAGGGAGGAGGTCAGACACCAGGATAACAACCTCTCCCTCAACGTGATCAAGACAAAGGAGATGATCTTGGACTATAGGAAAAGGAGGACCGAGCACGCCCCCATTCTCAATAACGGGACTGTAGTGGAGCAGGTTGAGAGCTTCAAGTTCCTTGGTGTCCACATCACCAACGAACTGTCATGGTCCAAACAAACCAAGACAGTCGTGAAGAGGGCACGACAACGCCTATTCCCCCTCAGGAGACTGAAAAGATTTAGCATGGTCCTCAGATCCTCAGAAAGTTCTACAGCTGCACCATCGAGAGCATCCTGACTGGTTGCATCACTGCGTGGTATAGCAACTGCTTGGCCTCTGACCGCAAAGCACTACAGAGGGTAGTGCGTACGGCCCAGTACATCACTGGGGCCAAGCTTCCTGCCAACCAGTACCTCTATACCAGGCGGTGTCAGAGGAAGGCCCTAAAAATTGCCAAAGACTCCAGCCACCCTAGTCATAGACTGTTCTCTCTGCTACCGCACGGCAAGCGGTACCGGAGTGCCAAGTCTAAGTCCAAAAGGCTTCTTATCAGCTTCTACCCCCAAGCCATAAGACTCCTGAACAGCTAACCAAATGGCTACCCAGACTATTTTTATTTATTTATTGTTTACTAGTTTATTTAGTAAATACTTTCTTAACACTTTTTCCCCCCTTAAAACGGCATTGATGGTTAAGGGCTTGTAAGTAAGCATTTCACTGTTGTATTCGGCGCATGTGACAAATACAATTTGATTTGATTCAATCAATGAATCAATCAATGAAATTAGGTACATGTTGCATTGCTTTACAAACTAGGTGTCCCACTTACCAGTGGTCCTTTGGTCCCAGATTCACCTTGCTTCCCCCATTTGCCTTTCTGACCCTGGAGTAGATCAGAGTAAACAGCAGTCAACAACCAACTGTGACAGGATGTCATCATACCATAGGTTAAATCAATCACACTGTGTCTGGTTCAAACAGATGTCATGATGTAAAATGAACAGGTGTTATGGTATACACTGACACTGGATACTACAGATATGTTGTTACTTGTCAAGGTCTGTTGTCCTTACTTGATCACCTTTGGATCCTTTTGGCCCCTGTATTCCCCTTGATCCAGGATGTCCCTACAATAGGAATGCATACATGATGAATAGCTGGATACTGTGTTTATGTGGATACTGTCAGTGTAAGTAATCACATATTAGCAAGTCATAAACATAACCATTGGCTCACAGGTAGTCCAGTTGCTCCAGCCTTGCCTCTTTCTCCATCCACTCCTTGCTGGCCCTGAGAAGTAGACGTGTGTTAACATTTCCACGCATGAAGCAAGTTTATTCAAGTAAAGTAACTTTCTTACTAGATTTGGTTATTACCCCTATTTTATACAGTATATCCTGGCCAATGAAAGAATAACGTCAAACGATGTCCCACTCACTAAGTATCCGGGGTCACCTGGTTCTCCTCGGTCTCCCCTGTCTCCAGTAGGACCCTTGTTTCAGATGAGAAACATACACAATGAAGCATATAGATAATTAGCTACAGCAGCACACCAACACCAAACACTGCTGTAGGCGGAGGGATACATGATGTGAGGAACTCACTCTGTCACCTTGTGGACCAGGAGGGCCTTCCACCTTACTGTCTTCCCCCTGTTCCCCCTGGAAAACATTATACAGGAAAACAAATGTAGTTTTTTATGCATTTTATGTATGAGCATTGCTACAAAACCAATTTGCCTCCAGGACAATACATTTAAACTTCAAACTTGAACTTGAGACTGTGTAAGGTGAAATTATGTGAAATGTAATTGGACTCCAAAACAATGGAGTATTCAAATAAATCGAGGGCTTTTGTAGACAGTAACCGGCAGCTTCCAATTAAATGGAATCAAGATGACATTAAACGTTCCAGTGACTTTACAGGGACTGTTGAATGATGTGGGATGCTTGTAGTATTATATAGTGCATGTGCTGTGTATGTGCTTGGTGATATAGAAGAGGAAACAGGGGAGAAGGGATCCAAAACGTAACGATTTATGAGCAGTGGCACAATTTGGGTCTCATTAGAAAGTAAGCAAGGTTGTCAAATGTCATTATGAGTTTATCATTGTCGGTAAACAGGAAACTGCTTCATATCGAAGTCCTATTTATCTCAACTGTACCATGATTGATCTCCTGAATAATGATGACAAGGAGTATTCCAAAGCAGTTTCTGGCCAATGATCTACGTTTGATAGCATGCCCCCTGAGTTAATGAGATGTGCCTTGGTGCATGTCATCAAACAATTATATTTGATCACTTCTTGCAGGATTATCAAACTATAACAGCAACACAGGCAGTGAGATCGACTCTCGCAGTGTATGCACACATGCAGCTATTACCAATGGGTAGGGCCCTAAAGTGTTGTACTTACCTAGTCAGGAAAGACGAGCCATACCAATTTGTTATAACAGGATATGTGGGACATAATGTGGATTGACCATAGGACAGACAGACGAAATAACGGACAGTGTTGGGTCAGTCATCACTAAACCCAAACCTTCACAGGCTATGAGTCCAGACCCACTTGGATAGTAGAATTTGAGAGAGCTATTACAAACAGACATGACTGTGGGAAGTGTACCTTTTCACCTTTTGGTCCAGGAGGTCCCAGTGGGCCCTGTCGTCCTGTGTGGCCCTAAAATAACAGATAGTGTAAGTCATCCCGGAGCACAACTCAATACTTTTGTCTTAGTTTGGGCAACCTATCGTGCAAAATATCACAGACGACAATGCTCTCTATTGATCAATCATCTGACTATCTTTAGTTTTTCTAGATTCTACAAAAATCTGAGTAATATTGAGTCAAAGACACCTAATTCAATGACATAAGGGTCATTCTTACCTCATATCCTGGCATGCCTGGTTCTCCTTGTTGGCCCATTCTACCCGGGGAACCCTGTGAACATCAGATGATCAGTCTTAGTGACCTTCAGCACTAAGAAACCTCCACATCAGAGTCAGATCTGTAGAAGAGCCTTACCACTGGTCCAATGGTTCCTCTCGATCCTTTCGGCCCGACAAATCCTGCCTCTCCTTGTTCACCAATTGGCCCAGTCTCTCCCAGGTGACCCATATGACCCTTGCTGCCCTGGAGAAGGGTCGCCAAAGAGCAGGCATACAAAATTAGCAAAGKTCACCTTTCAGTCACTAGGAAGTGGTGTGTGGATAGTTTTACTATGTCAACTGTCCATTTTAAAACTGCCCATTGGCTGAGCACTTTAATCATAGTGCGGTGGCTCGGAAGGCCATTGACCCTTATGTCCGTTGACCACAATTACAAGCAGTCATCAAACTTTCTTTACAAAACAAGACTATGGTAAAACGACTAACAGGTTTCAGGGAATTAAATGAGAGTGTCAGACGGAGGCCTATGAAATAACTGCAGGCACTGAGCTGATATACAGTACATACCTTCTCCCCTGGTTTTCCTCTTTCACCAAACTTGCCAGGTTTACCCTCCTGACCCTGGGAGACATGAGTCAATAAACCATTACTTGAACTGCAATAAACATATAATAACGTATGACGAAGACAAGGCAATGGTTAGAACAATGTCATAAGCAGTTACCTTTCTACTCAAAGAAAGTAAAACAATTGTTTGTTGGAGAGACAAAGAAGTGTTATGAATCCTACAGTATTTGGCACATAGTAGACTACATTGTTCACCCAACAACCAGTGAGTTAAGTCATCAGTCTGACTTACGTGAACCTGAGAGTCAAGTACAGGAAATGTAAGGTTATATTTCGGAATGTAGTAATCCTACGTTTGAACACTCACCCTCAAGCCCACTAAGCCAGGAGGTCCAGGAGACCCTTCCTTTCCTTTCAGTCCGATCTCACCCCTCTCTCCTTTACCCCCCTCAGGTCCCATGTCACCGTTCTCGCCCTGAGCACAGAACAATAGGGAAGATGCACTCAGACGTGACCAGATACAATACTTCACTGGTGTAGATCTTGGTGGTAGTAACAAATATTCAAATAACTTTGAAGGCCGACGTGGAGAAGTGTTCCATGTGAACAGCAGTTGAATATGGTACAGATGTGCATCTGTGAGTTTTAAGGCGTTAATCCACTGCACTCATAGGAGAGTTGTCCTGCATCGTTTGACATTGGTAATATGTCGATTGCAGGAGATAGGATGATGATGTGTGTGTGTGCGAGCAAGCGCTTCTGTATGTGTGTGTGTGTGTGGTGTGTGTGTGTGTGTGTGTGTGTGTGTGTGTGTGTGTGTGTGTGTGTGTGTGTGTGTGTGTGTGTGTGTGTGTGTGTGTGTGTGTGTGTGTGTGTGTGTGTGTGTGTTGTGTGTGTGTTGTGTGTGTGTGTGTGGTGTGTGTGTGTGTGTGTGTGTGTGTGTGTGTGTGTGTGTGTGTGTGTGTGTGTGTGTGTGTGTGTGCGTGTGTGTGTGCGTGTGTTCATGCACAACACAACACTTACTATCCAGCAGCTTGGCTCAGATGGATATGAAATCTCCTTGTGCTTCTCTGAATCACCACTGTATTTCTATAAGACCTCCTGACAGACGGAAGAGCTCAAAATAGGCCAGCTGCCTATTTATTTTCACTCAGTGTCAACAGCATACAGTACATATACAGTACTTGAGTCTGACTGAAAATAACTGTCATTCCAGCTAAGTGTACAGTACAGTTCATTAGCTTCATATGAATATGGCTTTGATGATCTGATAAAGGTTTGAATCGCCTTCTCTTGTGAATGGCTGATTGAAATAGTGAAAGTTATCATAAAAACGCCCTATTGTGATTTACAAATCATTGGCTATCACATGGCTGAATCCTATTGGGAGATACAAGGGTGCAACTCGAACTGGCAGGGCCTCCCGAGTGGCACAGTGGTCTAAGGCACTGCATCGCAGTGGTAGCTGTGCCACTAGAGATTCTGGGTTCGAGTCCAGGCTCTGTCGCAGCCGGCCGTGACCGGAAGACCAATGGGGCGACGCACAATTGGCCCAGCGTCGTCTGGGTTAGGGGAGGGTTTTTGCGGCCAGGGATGTCCTTGTCCCATCGTGCACTAGCGACTCCTGTGGCGGGCCTGGCGCAGTGCACGCTGACACGGTTGCCAGGTGCACAGTGTTTCCTCCGACACATTGGTGCGGCTGGCTTCTGGGTTGAGTGGGCATTGTGTCAAGAAGCAGTGCGGCTTGGTTGGGTTGTGTTTCGGAGGACGCACGRCTCTCGACCTTCGCCTCTCCCGAGTCCGTACGGGAGTTGCAGCGATGAGACAAGACTGTAACTACCCATTGGGGAGAAAAAGGGGTGGCACCAAAATTGTTCACTGATGTCAAAGTTTATACAGGCAGCCCAATTCAGATCTTTTGCCAATTATTTGTATATCTGATAACTATCGGATTTTTTCCAGAATGTGTAAACAAAAAAAAAAACACATGGAATCTGGACTTTTGACTTCCGATTTATATCACCTTCTTAGGGTGGCTGTGAAAACACAGCCAAAGAGACAATGACCGTCAACTCTTGGCCGAGACTTTCAACTCAAGTTAGTCATTGTGATGGATCCTATTACCATAGTGTTATCTCTTACCTTAGGTCCATCCGGTCCACTCTGTCCTGCCTCCCCATCGATTCCCATCTCACCCTGAAGGAGAGGAGGTTTCAGTACAAGTTAATAAGGCCAATGTTACCACTAGAAGAATCACTGACACGGGTACAAGTGAACTTTGGGGTACCCACCCTCTGTCCGATGAGGCCCTGCTCTCCGAGGTTTCCTGCTGGTCCAAGGGAACCCTGTCACACAGGTCAATAACACACTAAGCACATGGACACTTAACACAGGTCAAAACTACACTAAAACACATGGATTGTGTGGCCTATGGACATGCATACAGTAGATTGATATACAGACTATTACTGGTTCTGTAAGTTATGGCATTGGAAGTGAGATGTTGAGTGACCCTTGATTGAAGTGTTGTTGAATACATCAACTATTTCTCTGAGCAGTTGAGGGTATTATCTTACCTTCTCTCCTGGTTCTCCTGGCAATCCCCACTCCCCAACCTTTCCAAGGGGACCCTGTCATTGAAAAATCCCCATTGACAATCAAATTAGACAGATAGTGTTCAGGCTCCAATGACCAATGCCTATGTGAATGGCACACTACACGAGCAATTACAATAACCTATAGAAGCCACAATACTACTGTTTGGCATGTTTATGGAGTGTGGTGAAACTTACCTTGAGGCCCATCTCTCCCAGGGGACCCATTGTTCCTGGTGGCCCAGTTGGTCCCTAGGATGATAAGACCGAGGCAGTGTAGTGATGATTGACCACAAAAATACATAGGCCTATGCAGCCCTTATATCATAGTAACTACACTTGAATAACTAAGTACATTGCGGATAATAAGCAAATGTACGGGAACACAGCAAGGATAGAAATGTGAAACAGGCAGCAAGGATTATAATGTGAAAGAGGCAGCGAGGATAAAAATKTGAAAAAGACATTGAGGGTAAAACATGGAGTGGTGGAGATAAATTAATCTAGACTTGAGATCCAGATCAGCTCCTACTGCTAGAGACTTAGAACACAGAGCCAAAGATTTTGTAGGCTATGTGGTGGAAAAAACCCAATGTTCACATAAAGCTGCCTCTCTGCCTCTGCAGGAAAGCTCTGAGTAAATCATCGTATCTTACAGTATCATTGTATCTCTCTCTCTCCATAATGCAGGATTAGGCTTCCTTGGGCTACTCAACCAGCAGATGCTGCACCATTTGAGGTATCGGAATGAAGACGTACTGTAGACGTACACCGAAGTTTACAACACATGGAGATGCAGATATTTTGGGAAATTTCCACTAGTCACTTCCTCTCTAAGTTGTTGGTTGGATCCAATAACCCCTGGTTTCAAGTAGAGGAGCAGTAGAGAGAAACCCAAGGAAGGGTATTTGTATGGAGACAATACAGTAAACAAAGTTAGGGGAAGTAATGAAATCAAAGACAGTTTTCTGGCTTGAAGGTGAAATATAACGCTAACCTGATGTGGCATTAAGTGTTGAGCTCTATAGGAATTTAAACACAGGATATATCTCCCATATCCCTGGCTGGGCCAGAGACACTTAGGACTGACAAGGATTTGGCAGATAAACCCTACAAATATTTAGACATAAAAGGACTTACTAGCTCTCCTGCTATTCCTTTGGCACCTGGAGGTCCTGAGAGTCCTTGGCGACCCTGAAATAATATAAACCCAGTTATTATAAATGCAGATAGCATTTAACTAAGAGCACAGGAAGACAGACCATTTCCACTATACACACCCTTTTTATACCCAATTTCATGATATCCAATTGGTAGTTAGTCTTGTCCCATCGCTGCAACTCCCGTACGGACTCGGGAGAGACAAAGGTCGAGAGCCTCCTCCAAAACACTACCCTGCCAAGCCGCAATGCTTCTTGACACACTGCTCGCTTAACCCGGAAGCCAGCCACACCAATGTGTCGGAGGAAACACTGTCCAAATGGCAACCGTGCCCTGTGCATGCACCCGGCCCGCCACAGGAGCCGCTAGAGCATGATGGGACAAGGACATCCCGGCCAGCCAAACCCTCCCGTAACCCAAGATGACGCTGAGCCAATTGTGCGCCGCCTCATGGGTCTCCCGGTCGTGGCCGGCTGCGACACAGCCCGGGATTGAACCCGGATCTGTAGTGACGCCTCTAGCATTGCAATGCAGTGCCTTAGACCGCTGCGCCACTCGGGAGGCCTATTCATACACAGGTTTAATGTACTAAGTGCTACTCACAAGCCTCTCTTTTCTCATAGCTAATGTTTGTCCACAAACCCATAGCAACTCTCARCTTCATATTCTTTATATATTTTCCCCCATATTCTTTATATATTTCCCCCCATATTTTACCAGGTAAGTTGACTGAGAAAACATTTACAGCAACGACCTGGAGAATAGTTATACAACTGCATGCCCTACATGCTACACACAAGCCTCTCTTTTTCCATTGCTAATGGTTGCCCCTCCAACCTGTGTCCACTCTAAAGGCATGATTAACCTAAAAGAGCACTCTGTTAGCCCCAATCACTTACTGGAAATCCTTTAGGCCCAGCTTCCCCAGGCTCCCCAATATTTCCCTGGAGCAAAATAGCATGGAGAGAAATAAGGACTGAAATTAATATCAAGCACATAATATGGTCATTAAGCGGAAACATTATGGTTGTTTAGCAGACACATTTATCCAAAGTGACGCACGGTTAACATTCAATTCATGTATTTAGTATGTGTGAATGTCCCATACAAGAATTAAACCCACAACCTTAGATTTGTAACTTTAAAGCAWCACACTCTAACTAAATGAGCCATTGGGCCATTGGAACCTCTAATGAAAATGTGTTAACACGTTGAACATGATATGAATGGGCACTCATAGTCCTACACTATTCATTACCAGTCAGGAAATGATGTGAACACTAAATGAGGGGTAAATGCAAAGTAAACATGCAAAGTAAGGTAGGAAAGACTATACTCAAAAGCCCACGAGTTGGACATAGCCATGAGTAGGAGGGCATGAGCAAAAACTGTTATTAAAAACATAGTGATCTTGAAATTGCCTGTACGTACCATCTCCCCTGGGAAGCCAAATTTTCCTGGTGGACCATTAGGACCCTGTAAGAAAACACGTGTCAATCTCACTTACAGCTTCACACACTTTACACATAAGAGCTCTTGTCCTAGATTCCCCCCTTGCGTAAAAAGTGTCCTTCAGATGTTGAAAATAATCAAACTATTTAAAGACTTGTGAACAAAGCCAATTGAAAAACTCTTATGTGGACATATTTAAGTATCAATTTAAGACCTAAACCAATGCCGCATTGCAGTCCATAGCCATGTGAAGTAGGGGTGCTGAGGGTACTGCAGCACCCCCTGATAAATGTAACTAATTTTGCCAAATTATACTGTATAATTACTCCTGTCTGAACACTGACTGAATTTGGGCAGCATGCTTGCCAAATATCGAACAACTTGTTGCGTTGCAGCCATACAAATATTATCCATAGAAGGGTTTTGGCTCACCCTGGCAATTTGACTGGTAAACTCATGGGTACATTCAAAATGGCTGCCAGTCCTGACTTGAATGGGCACTTTCGTTCTGTGGATTCTTTCTATGCATTCTATATCTCTTCGTACTTTCAGTGAATAGCAATAGGCCTTTCACAAATGTCTAAATACAATTTTGGTAGAGCAAATGCCTACTGCGGAAAAGAGAAGACTAATCTGTCAGTCGAAGATACCATTTTTTTCTCACAACAATTCACTGATTTTGAAAGTAGCTCAGGCCCATCTTGAGACCATCACCAGTCCGAAGCCTAGGCTACGCATATTCATGCTGTCTTCATCATTGGGTGAGTCAGTGCCACTGGAAAGTTGATTTAGTAGCCTATAATATACAGTATATTTTCTTCTAATATTGTACAATCTGTGTCTCCCTCTTTTTCATTAGCCCCGGTCCAGGTCAAGACCAGTTAATTTGTATTGATCTGTTTGTCAGCGTTAGAGTAGCCACTCATTTCAGTCATTTGTGTAGTATAAAAAAATATTCTGATAATGTCTTTTGTCACGTAGGCCTAAATGACACAGAATTGCATGATATGCGTTTATAAAGACACACCCAACTCAAAACATCTTCCCGCGACTGTGGCAGTATCCATGTTTTCCATTGGCTGTGGTTGGTGTGTTCATTGGGGAATGAAGTCATAGTGTTCCGTAACTGAGGAGGTCAATGCAGCAGAACAAACAATAGAGTGACCTCTGAACTTTTAACCCCATCCTCACCTTTCCTCCAACTGACCCCTTCTCCCCAGCTGGACCATCAGGACCCCTCGGACCCTGTAGGAGAGAGAGGGGGGAGAGGGGGGGAGGGAGAGAGAGAAGGGGGAGGGAGAGAGAGAGGGGGGGAGCGAGAAACGAGAAAGAGAGAGAGACAGAAAGAGAGAGATTAATCCATGAAATATGAAGTATTCTCTTCTCCATGAAGGGCTCTTCAGTCAGAAAGGCTTTAACAAACGTCCAAATGTTCACACTTAAATGTTCCCATCCTAATGGCAGTGTTAATTGGGGAAAGTGCTTAAAAACACAAATCTGTGGTTACTGAGAAGAAAGAGTTATTATTGGAGACAGAGGGAGATGTGACTGTGGTTGGTTCAGTAAACGCTAGTGGTTTTCCCTATACAATGCACACTGATGTCTATGTTCTTTTTCCCAAGACCAGCTATTGTATGACCATGGTATTCAACTGAACATTCAGAACAGTGTCACACAGAGAACACATGACCTTTACAAGACTAGAGTCTTACTGCTGACTAATCATGACCTGTCATGACCTTTCCATCTGACTGCTGACTAATCCTGTCATGACCTTTCCATCTGACCCTACCAATTAGATGTGAATGCCTATACGGCTCCATACTAGGATCACTGTGGAAAAACGTAGTCATATAATTGAATGGTTTCACAAATTCCTATTCATTTTGATAAAGAATTGAAGAAATTCTATCCATGTGCCTCAGGCAATAAGCATGAGTACATAGGATATTAGATACTATTCTGAAACTTGGAAAAGTTGATAGATGGATAACCACAGGGGAAATAGGAGGTCTGGGAGCCATATCCAACAGTGAATTGGGCTCAGAGTAGATAGTACTGCTAGGACAGCCCTGATATCCCCAAAGACATTTCATTGATCTTGGGAGTTTCAGCAGTCCAGTACATCTGCTGATGAGGGTACTATACTGCATGGCACAGGAACAGACAAGAATGTAAATACAGTCATACAGTTTGCTGAGTTCTCCCATCTGTCTCTCTCTCTTTCCTCTCCCGGAGGACCTGAGCCCTAGGATCATGCCTCAGGACTACCTGGCCTGACAACTCCTAGCTGTCCCCGTCCCCAATCCACCTTTGTGCTGCTGATCCAGTTTCTGTGGTTCTGCCTGCGGCTTTGGAATCCTAACCTTTTCACCGGTCGTGCTACCTTTTCCCGGACATGCTGTTTCGACCCCCTCCTCTCTCTCTTTACCACACCTGCTGTCTTGACCTCTGAATGCTTGGCTATGAAAAGCAAACTGACGTTTACTCCTGATGTGCTGACCTGTTACACCCTCCATAACCACTGTGATTATTATTTGACCCTGCTGGTCATCCATGAACATCTTGAAGAACGATCTAGACTTAATGGCCATGTACTCTTATAATCTTCAGCCAGCACAGCCAGAAGAGGACTAGCCTCCCCTCAGAGCCTGGTTCCTCTTTAGGTTTCTTCCTAGGTTCCAGCCTTTCTAGGGAGTTTTTCCTAGCCACTGTGCTTCTACATCTGCATTGCTTGCTCTCTGGGATTATAGGCTTGGTTTCTGTATAAGCACTATGTGACAACTGCTAATATAAAAAGGGCTTTATAAATACATTTGATTGATGGGAAATGGCCGGCCCTGTTTCTTTTGGAGCAGAGATGATCATGACGCTGACGATTCTTCCCTCACTACACTGGTCCATTCTCTCCACTAACAGGGAATGACATGATTCGTTCTGCATCGTATCTAGTCAACCAGACCATGTGTTACTGCTGTGTCCCTCGATCATTTTCATCTCTGTGAATGCCACGGCTCTTGGTCTTAGAGACTGGGTGTACGGTCGAGGTCAAAGATTCAAGGTGGCCAACATGTGCTTGGTAATTGCGCACATAGGATTCAACGAAATGCATCCCTTGAGGATTGACGAGTCATGAAGATAACTCACACCAGAGGGGGTTAGAGTCCACGACAGAGCTGAATGTATAACCTCCTTGTTCCTCTCTAACCTAATTCAAAGTCTCACTGTCCAACCTCAACATACGCAGCAAACACAATTAACAAAGGAGGACTTGGAATGATGCTATTGAGTAAACAGTACTATCTGTTGTTGGAGAAGTGCTCTTACTATCCTTCTCTCAGACATAAACGGTATGTCTAATCTCTCTCCCCAGTGCTGCTGTGGTATTATCTGGCAGAGTCAGGGCAGATCTTTGTTTGTGGTACTTCCCTGCTCTATATAAGATATGATTGTTTCACTTCGTTCTTTCTCAGACACATACTGAATCTATCATCTCTCTCCCCAGGCTGTTGTGGTACTGGCTTCTGGAGTCATTGCAGATCTTTGTTGGTGGTGCTTTGCTGATCTAAAGGATATCACTGTCTGGCAGGGTTTGGGTAAATCTGTATTGGAGGTACTTTATGAATACTGATTTATGAATACTGATATACTGTCAGAAGATTGTTGCACCACTAAAGAATCTCTGCCCCTTTTCCATCGCTTAATGGGCCACATCTGAGTTTAATTGCATTGATCTTCTATGGTTCATTTTTATAGACCTTTTTAGAATTAACTGCTATTATAGGTTATTAAGTATTCAATCTGTGAATGCTTAGAATAGTAAACAAGTTATGCAAAATGATTCAACAATATCCCCAAATTATACCACTTATGCATATTAGAGAGATCAGTCACACAGTTGAGCAGTCCTACAGTGCAATAAATGGTGAGGTAACCCTTTATCCAGGCAGTATGTTGTAGTATATTGTACTTTGTTGTACTATATTGGTTCTCTCACACTAGCATATCTACTGTATAACGTTCAATGAATGTTGTGTCCAGATTTCCATCTAAATCAGTGGTTGCTAACTGGCTGATCACAATTGTTGGCGGCAGGTGCACTTGATTTAGAAGCCCTGCGCACCAGGTAAGCAAATTGTACCCATTTTGAACAATTTAATTTGTCTGAAAAGACAAACTCCGCCTACCTGGCGGACCGGGAGATCTGTGGCTAAATCGTGGATGCTTACTGCACTGGTCAATTGTATAGCTCACATCACCGTGCCTACAGAGCTTCCAGGACCCCGGCCACAGATAAGTTTGATGCTAGCCTACGTAAGATTTGATTTAAAGTTTTAAAACCATGACCACGGAGAGAGACTGTCAAACAATACAGCAAAGAGCTGCTGTTTTAATGAGTAAGTTCATGTTAAAGTTTTTATTCAGCACTTTTAACACTGTTTTTATTCAACACTATTCCAAAACATAAAACACTCACGCTGCAGCTGCAATTAATTAGTAGCCAAGTGTATCGATAGGCCTGCATTTGTATTATTATCAGCAGCTCGTCGTGTCTATTTTAATATTGAGGAATACTTCACTTTCTCTGGTCATAGGAACAACATGAATTTGTGCATGTGGCAGATTCGGTGCGACTCGAGTTTCGCCATGAGGTGAAAAACGATGTCCCATCTCTCTGGTCAGTATCACCGGAGGAAAGGAAGGAGAGCAGCAGAGGGTCTGCCTCTCACGGTCCCTGCTCTCTCCCTCCGCTGAGACTAATGCCGTGTTCAAAACAACTGGGAACTCAGAACCCTCCGACCTCCGACTTCAGTGCGTTCAAGACAACTGAGAACTCGGAAATAACGAGATTAGACTGGGAAAAATCGTTTTGAACAGTCATCCAACTTGGAATTCCAAGTCGGAAACTCTGGCATCTTTCTAGAACTCCAACTTTCCGACCTGAAGATCACGGACATCATGATTTGACCTTGTTTTGTTCGGAGTTCCCAGGTGTCTTGAAAGCACCATCACCATTAGATGCAGATACCACCAGTCCAGTAAAATAAAAAAGCTAATTATTTCAATTTAAGCTCTGCAGTGCCTCGCAAGTTCTACACCAACTGATCTATTTTGTTATCAAAGCTCGAGCCTTTAACACAAACTCCGGGGAGTGGCCAGCTGAGTATAAGACTGTATCATCTGCATATAAATGGATGGGAGAGGTTCCTACTGCCTGAGCATTGTTATTGATGTAAATTCAGAAAAGCATAGGGCCAGGGATTGAGCCTTAGGGTACTCCCTTGGTGACAGGCAGTGGCTGAGACAGTAGATTTTTTGACTTTATACACTGCACTCTTTGAGAGGTAGTTAGCAAACCAGGCCAAAGATCCCTCAGAGACACAATACTCCTGAGCCAGCCCACAAGAATGGAATGGTCTACCGTATCAAAAGCTTTGGCCAAGTCAATAAAAATAGCAGCACAACATTGCTTAGAATCAAGGGCAATGGTGACATAATTGAGGATCTTTAAGGTTGCAGTGACACATCCATAAGCTGAGTGGAAACCAGATTGCATACCAGAGAGAATACTATAGACATCAAGAAAGCCAGTCAGTTGATTTCCAACACTTTTGATAAACAGGGCAAAATAGAAATAGGCCTATAACAGTTAGGATCAGCTTGATCTCCCCCTTTAATAAAGGATGACCTGTGGCTGCCTTCCAAGCAATGGGAACCTCCCCAGAAAGGAGAGACAGGTTAAAGAGTTTGAAGATTGGCGATGATAGGGGCAGTCACCTTGAAGAAAGGGTCTAAACCATCTGACCCAGATGTTTTTTGGGGGTCAAGTTTCAGGAGCTCCTTTGGCACCTCAGACTCAGTGACTGCCTGCAGGGAGAAACTTTGTAGCGGGGCAAGGGAAGAAGAGGGAGAAGCATCGGGGATAGTCGCATTAGAAGGGGTGGGAGATGAGGAAATGTTGGACAGGCAAGGAGGCATGGCTGAGTCAAATAGGAATCCTGGCTTAAATGAAGTGGTGATTAAAGAGCTCAGCCATGTGCTTCTTGTTAGTAACAACCACATCAACTTTAAGAGGACATGGGCAGCTGTGAGGAGGAGGGTTTATTCTCCAGGTCTTTAAGAGTTTTCCAGAACTTCTTGGCGTTAGACCCACAGAGAGAGAACTGCTCCTTAAAGTAACTAACTTTGGCCTTCCGGATAGCCTAAATGCCCTTATTTCTCATTTGCCTGCACAAGAGCCAGAGTATGCGTGTGCTGAGCCTTTCGCCAAATGGAATTCTTGAGGTGGAGTAACTCTGAAAGATCACGGTCGAACCAGGGGCTGAACCTGTTTTTAATTCTCATTTTCTTTATGGGGACGTGTTTGTTAACAATACCACTGAAAATATAAAAAAAGGTCCAAGCGTCTTCGACATAGGGGGATCAAGCTGATTCTATACCATTTTACAGAGGCCAGTTCATGAAGGAAAGCTTGCTCATTAAAGTTTTTTAGCAAGCGTCTATGACAAATCAGGACAGGTCGTTTCACTGAGCAGCCATTACGAACACGGGCTGTAAAACAGTGATCACTAAGGTCATTACAGAAAACACCAGACATATACCTATCAGGATTATTTGTGAGGATAACATCAAGAAGAGTAACCTTTTCTGGGTGCTTGGAGTCATACCTTGTGGGATTGATAATAATCTGAGAAAGATTTGGGGATTTCCATTGCTTTAGGACTAGGTCAGGTGGTTTAAGCATGTCGCAGTTTATGTCACCTAGCAGGACAAATTCAGACTTAGTGTAAGGGGCCAGGAGAGAACTTAGGGTAGGTAGGGTACAGGCCGGTGCTGATGGAGGACGATAGCACCCAGCAACAGTCAACAAAGAGCAATTTGAAAGTTTAATACATAAAACCAGCAAATCAAATTGTTTGGGGACAGATTTGGTGGAGACAACCGAGAACTGAAGGAGATCCTTGGTAAAGATTGCCACTCCCCCACCTTTGGAAGATCTGTCTTGCCGAAAAAGGTTATAACCAGAAAGGTTAACATCAGTATTCAAAACACTCTTCCTTAGCCACGTCTCAGTAATGACCGACACATCTGGATTGGAGCTGTGAACCCACACTTTCAATTGATCAATTTGAGGTAATAAGCTTCTATTGTTAAGGTGCAGAAAACCCAGGCTTTTACGGGAGCAGAAATCAGTGAAGCAGATATCAGAGCACAAGTCAGAATTGGGGCTAGCAACAGTAGATGGGCCAGGGTGTACATGCACATTTCCAGATTTCATCAACAGTAATACAATCAAGGCACGGCTTAGTACAGGGAGAGCTCTGCAGTGCTGATTTATGACCTCTGAATGTGCATCAGATGGCAACAAGATCATATTGTACAGCAATTTCATCATGAATACAAAGCCGGCGAGAGGTGGTTAGAATGGGATGGGAGGCCAAAAGTATGTGTAACCAATAGAGAGTCAGAGTCCCAGAGTGTGGGAACAGACATAGTCTGTCCCACGGTTGGGTAAAGAAAGTTCGTAGTCAAAGCATGCAGGAGTCATGAGGCAAATAGCAAAATGCACAATCATTTTTTTAAATATATAACGACTTGGGGCTTGGCATTGTAAGTTCAGAAACACTCTGAACTTAACAGTATTGACAGGCCAGGCATATTGCCAATATGCTGTGATAATGTCTTAAGCCTACTGCCTAAACCTCATTCCTACAGAACTATTTTATTCGGTAAATGTTACATTTTTTAAGTCATGTTAAAAAAACTATCTGAGCGGTAGATCTCGGCTTGCTTTTTGACTGCGAACGTGATCTTGGCTCAGAAAAGGTTGGTGACCACTGATCCACATCAATGCCACCTTGTGTTACACAGCAAGTTCATAACCACCATAACAATTCATAGCAGAAAGTACAGATGCTTAAAGAAACCTTATTCCTTACCCTCCTGCCTTTGAGTCCTCTGATCCCGCCGAGACCCCTTGATCCGGCTTGGCCCTGCAGGAGGAAGAACATACAACACAATTAAATGACGGAAGGCAATGACGTTACAACACTCACTGAGACGAGTTGTAGGACTGACTAATGAAAGCTGGACTGGGTCTCCAGGATGCCAGTGAATGCCATCCATCCCTATCATGACCAAAGAGCTGAGATCATGCACTTGAAGGACATGTGTTTAGTCATGCCTGTAAAAGAGATTCTATTGAGATGAAGCATGTCATTTTCAAAGAACACCTGGTCAGAAGTTGAAGAGTATTTTTCACCTTTTAGAGTAAAGTACTCGCCTGCTGTCTTCTGTGCAGTTTGCTAAAGCAGCTCTGAGACAGTCCGGCATGTCTTGCCACAACTTGTGTGATGTCAGTGCACGGCGTAAAGAGACTAGAGACATGTAGACATGCTATAAAGGCAAAGGGTGGGAGCTGCATTAGCTTTAGCCAGAGGTACTAAAGAAAAGTTTACAGCTGCCTGTTTGAGTGACTGACTGTCACTCTCACTCCCCATCAACAGAGGTATGTGCTAGGAGGGATTTCTCCCAACCGCCCCTTGTGTGAAAAACTCTGTCTTTGGTCTCCAAACGAGCGAAGAGTAAAAGGACTTAGCAGTGTCACTATGTGGGCCTCGTTACAGACCTTTATTGGCTATGTTTACGTAGCTGGATTCCAAACAAGAAAGGCAACAGACCTTTGAGGAGCCAGAATGGGTAGTAGACTTAGAGTTCTAGTCTGACCTTGAAAGACACTTTAATAAACTACACTCACTCTATGCCAAGCTGATGTGCCAAATAGGACACAAGTTCTAACTTGAAGTCTCATTCAGTTTGTGATTCAGTTTCTGTTTACAGCAGTGATGTCTTGCTTCTGAGTTCATTCTGCCATGCTGTATTTTATTTGATTTAACCTTGATTTAACTAGGCAAGTCAACAAATTMTTATTTACAATGACGGCCTACTCCGGCCAAACCCGAACGACGCTGGGCCAATTGTGCGCCGCCCTATGGGACTCCCAATCACAGCCAGATGTGATAGAGCCTGGATTCGAACCAGGTACTATAGTGACACCTCTTGCACTGAGATGCTGCGCCTTAGACCGCCAAATGCAAATTACAAAGGATGGTATTTTGGAGTAGTATTGGTGTGATGGGGTTTGTTCTTGTAAATCTGGAGGGCACAGGACGTTTAAAATGGTGCCATAACCTTATGGGCCGGTTTCAAAGACCCAATTTAAGACTACTCCATGGACAACAAAAAAATCTCCATTGAAAGTTGTTTTTAGTCCAGAATTAGGCTTAATCTGGGTCCCGGAAACCGGTCCTACAAAGGTAAAGTGAGCAGGTTTTACTTACTGGTATCCCTAGAGGTCCAGAGGGGCCACACTCTCCAGGAGTTCCAGGATGACCCTGATAGACAGACAGAACACCACAACACCATGAAGACATCCATCATACTTCAAACCCATTTAACCCCTTTTTTACATAATCTAAATAATACTGAAAGTGAACTGGTGACTATTGACAATATGTTGTCTGTTTAACAATTTTTTATGTAATGTATCTATTCTTAGCCTGCATGATGTGGCTGACTGGACAGTTTGTTAGTTTAGGTACTGAGTCATACTGTATCTGGCCTACTCCAGTTCTCCTCAATAGCTGCATCCTTATGTTTGTTGTCATACAATAAACAGCTTTGAGTAAAAACAACTAAGTTGACTGAGAACACATTCTCATTTACAGCAACGACCGCGGGAATAGTTACAGGGGATAGGAGAGGGGATGAATGAGCCAATTGGAAGCTGGGGATCATTAGTTCGCCATGATGGTATGTGGGCCAGATTGGGAATTTAGCCAGGACACCGGGGTTAACACCCCTACTCTTACAATAAGTGCCATAGAATCTTTAGTGACCACAGAGAGTCAGTACACCTGTTTTACGTCCCATCCGAAATAACATATGATTTGACTATGTTGTGAAGATATATACAAGTAATTGCCAAAATAAAGGAAACACCAACAGAAAGTGTTTTAATTGGGCTTGATCCACCACAAGCCAAAACAGCTTCAATGCGCCTTGGCATAGATTCTACTGGAGGGATGCGACACCATTCTTCCACGAGAAATTCCATAATTTGGTGTTTCGTTGATAGTGGTGGAAAACACTGTCTTAGGCACCACCCCAGAATTTCCCATAAGTGTTAAATTGGTTTGAGATCTGGTGACTTATCAAACCATTCAGTGACCAATCGTGCCCTGTGGATGGGGGCATTGTTATACTATGGGGGCATAGCCATGGTAGTCAAAATAATGGCCAAAATAATGGCCAGGCCAAAATGTTTATACATGACCCTAAGCATGATGGGATGTTAATTGCTTTTAAATTAACTCAGGAACCACACCTGTGTGGAAGAACCTGCTTTCAATATACTTTGTATCACTCATAAACTSAAGTGTTTCCATTATTTTGGCAGTTACCTGAAGATACAAACAATATGGCACCTCCAGCTGTCTTTCTGCTGTGTAAGCAAATGTTTCTGCTTCTACCATACTGGGCATTGAGTTGAGAGGCTTGTATTGAGAGTAGATATAAAAAAAAAATAACTTATTTGGAAACTTCTGCACACTTAGATCCAACATAAATACTATTCTCGCTACAGTTCATCTCAACATGAAGTCGGCCAGTATGACCTAACAAAAACGTAATTTCATACAAGATATACAAGCTCAAAACATAACTATTTTTCAATGATACCTATCTTAGTACCCCATTCCTTATCGCCAAGCCCCCACATGGCACCCTGTCCTAACCCTAGACCCCCACATGGAACATTACCCTACCCGTATAGAGTTGAATGCCCCTGGGAAGAGAGACGGGGTCCAGACTTACTCCTTACCATCGCCCCCTTTTCCCCTGGCGGTCCAGGCAAGCCCATCTCCCCACGGTCCCCCTGGGAAAACAAACATAATTATAAGGACCCTGTATTATATAAGTAAGGCCAGGAGTTTTTCCTGACCACATGACCTGACTAGGAAAAACTCTGGGCCTGGAGTTAGTCCTAGTCAGGTCACAAGGTCAGGGGAAACCCAGGGTAATAGTTACATTGCCTTCAGAATGTATTCATAACCCTTGACTTATTCCACATCTTGTTGTGTTACAGCCTGAATTCAAAATTGATTAAATCTTTTTTCCCCTCACCCGTCAACACACAATAGCCCAAAATGACAAAGTGAAAACATGCTTTCAGAATTATTTGCACATGATTTGCACACTCTTCAAGCTCTGTCAAGTTGGTTGTTGATCATTGCTAAACAGCCATTTTCAAATCTTGACAGATTTTGAAGCCTATTTAAGTCAAAACTGTAACTATGCCACTCAGGAGCATTACATGTCATCTTGGTAAGCAACTCCAGTATATATTTGGCCTTGGATTTTAGGTTATTGTCCAGCTGAAATGTTAATTTGTCTCCCAGTGTCTGTTGGAAAGCAGACTGAACCAGGTTTTCCTCTACGATTTTGCCTGTACTTAGAGCTATTCCATTTATTTTTACTCCCTAGTCCTTGCCGATGACAAGCATACCCATAACATATTGCTGCCACCACCATGCTTGAAAATATGAAGAGTGATACTCAATGATTTGTTGTTAGATTTGCCCCAAACATAACGCTTTGTTATCAGGTTTAAGTTCTTTCTTTGCCACATTTATTGCAGTTTTACTTTAGTGCCTTATTGCAAACAGGATGCATGTTTTTGAATATTTTTATTCTGTACAGGCTTCCTTCTTTTTACTCTGTCATTTAGGTTAGTATTGTGCAGTAACTACAATGTTGTTGATCCATCCTCAGTGTTCTCCATTCACAGCCATTAAACTCAGTAACTGTTTTAAAGTCATCATTGGCCTAAAGGCAAAATCCCTGAGTGTTTTCCTTCCTCTCCAGCAACTGAGTTACGAAGGACAGGTGTATCTTTGTAGTGACTGGATGTATTGATACACCAAAGTGTAATTAATAACTTCACTATGCTCAAAGGGATATTCAATGTCTGCTTTTTTCAAATGTATTTCTTAAAAAAAAAAACACACATTTAACACTATTATTGCACAGTGAGTTCCTGCAACGTATTATGTGACTAGTTAAGCACATTTGTACTTCTGAAGTTGTTTAGGCTTGCCATAATAAAGGGGTTGAATACTTTGACTCAAGACATTTCAGCTTTACATTTTTATACATTTCTAAACATTTTGAAAAACATAATTCCACTTTGACATTATGGGGTATTGTGTGTAGGACAGTAACCCAAAAATCTCAATTTAACAAAATGTGAAAAAAGTCAAGGTGCTTTCTGAAGGCACTGTATATCTCAAGACATCAACAGGAAGCAATCCCAGCAGGCAAAACTGGTTGAAATGACTTAATTAGAACCAGATTACAACTGTCTGTAATAACATAATCTCAACCAGTTTAGCCCGCTGGGAAAGTAGAACAATAACATATATGAATCAGAGTCTCTTTCAATATGACACCATAAGATATATGACATGAGAAGTCTTCCTGTAATGTCTAACGTAAAGATGCACATCTAACCTTTTCTCCTGCTAGGCCTGTCTCCCCAATAGGCCCGATAAAACCCACAAGTCCCTGAAGAGAGCAACACAGGAAAAGACAGTCAAAGTCCTGTACTTACACCATTGCCTTTGGAGCAGTGGGGCAAAAGCAAAACACAAACTCACATACACATACACAACACACACACACCACACACACACACACACACACACACACACACACACACACACACACACACACACACACACACACACACACACACACACACACACACACACACACACACACAGAGAGTAAAGTAAACAAACAGAGAGAGACAGAGAGAGAGAGAGAAGCTTTTACCCTCTCTCCAAGCTTTCCGACCTCTCCGGTTATTCCCGTCTCACCCTATAGCAGAAGACTGAATTAGCATTTCATAAACAGATTCAGACCTTTTTAAAGTTCAGATCAGCCAGAGAGAATGTGGTGAGAGGCCAGTTCACCTGGTAGTAGAAAATGTATGTCAAATTTACACAGTTAAATAAGACTTTACAGATTGGGATAAAGAGAGACAGAAAGAGAGAAACAGGCCAAGAGAGACAAAGAGAAACAGGCAGAGAGAGCATGGGAGTCCATGTTTAACGACAGATGACAGTGATAGTGATAGACTCAGGCGGATGGCGAGAGAGAGACACTCAGCCAGTTGAATGGTGCATCATTTTAATAGGATCTGACCTTCAATCCTTCGGTTCCTGTTTCCCCCGGGAATCCATGCCTTCCAGGTCTGCCCTGAACAGAAGACAAACATGAACCATAGTACAGTACTTCATCAGATTCAGAGTGATTAATAGTCACATGTACAGGGTTGCAGGTGTGATTGTAGGGTACAGTGAAAATCTTAGGCTCCGAGCTCCAACATGCAGGACTAATTTTAATAAAATAATGAAAATGGCAATAAGAAAAACAATCTAAATAGAAATAGCAGTATATACACATCATAACAACTGTAGCAGTGATTCATAAATACATGTCCATTGAGGGGAGGCAGAGTAATGACTGTTAAGGGGGTGGGGGAGAAAATCCATATGGGGAGTAGTAGGGGGAGGGCGGAGCAGGTAGCTGACTAGTGGTGGTTATTCAGCAGCCTGATGGTCTGAGGGTATAAACTATTGGCCAGTCTTCCAGTTTTTGCGATGATGCTCCTGTACTGCCCGTGTCAGATTGATTGAAGTGGGGAGAACAGGGCATGGCTTGGGTAGCTGGGGTCCCTGATGATCTTCTTGGCCTTCCTGCAACACCTGGTGTTGTAGGTGTCCTGTAGGACAGGCAGTGTGCAACCAATAGTGCGTTCGGCTGCACGCATCACACTCTGAAGCGCATTGCGGTCCACAGTGGTGGAGTTGCCACACTAGGCTGTGATGCAGCCCAACAGTATGCTCTCGATGGTGCTCCTGTAGAACACTGAGGACCCTCAGGGACAGGCTGAATTTCTTCAGAATCCTGAGTTTGAAGAGTCGCTGTCGTGACTTCTTCACCAAGGTGTCCATGTGGTTACATAATTAATTGTAACGATGTGCGCTGAGAGTCGGGAAGCAAGTTCAAGGAGTGAGTGTTTTAATAAAATAAACAGAACATAATACAAACAAGAAACACTAACAGCACACAGACATGAAACTGAAACAGAAACAATGACACCTGGGGAAGGAACCAAAGGGAGTGACATATATAAGGCAGGTAATCAAGGAGGTATTGCAGTGCAGGTGAGTCTGATGATGCGCAGGTGCGCATAACGATGGTGACAGGTGTGCTCCATAACGAGCAGCCCGGTGACCTAGAGGCCGGAGAGGGAGCACACGTGACAGTACCCCCTCCCCGACGCACGTCTCCGGCCGCAGGACGCCAACCAAAGGGACAATCCCGGGGATCCGGCGTGGACCGGTCTCCTCCGCTTAGTCGCAGAAACCTGACAAACCAGCTGAGGCGTGCGAGCCTGATGAGCCGGCTGAGACCTCCCCGGTTGCCTCGGTCAAGGCACGGGAACCTGTTCACCAACTGAGGCATGGGAGCCTATCGAGCCAGCTGAGGCATGGGAGCCTATCGTGCCAGCTGAGGTAGGGAAACCCGTCGAGCCAGTTGAAGCAGGGGAACCCAACAAACCGGCTGAGGCCTCCCAGGAAGCTCCGGTTCAGACACCCGGACCCGATACCACCTCCAAAACAAAAAAAATCTAATAAAAATCACCCTCTGACGCTTCCCTTTGGTGAGGTGTCATTCTGTCACGATATGCGCTGAGAGTCGGGAAGCAAGTTCAGGGAGTGAGTGTTTTAATAAAATAAACAGAACCAAAGGGAGTGACATACAGTTGAAGTCGAAAGTTTACATACACTTATGTTGGAGTCAATAAAACTAGTTTTTCAACCACTCCACAAATTTCTTGTTAACAAACTATAGTTTTGGCAAGTCAGTTAGGACATCTACTTCGTGCATAACACAAGTAATTTTTCCAACAATTGTTTAGACCTCCACAAGTCTGGTTCATCCTTAGGAGCAATTTTCAAACACCTGAAGGTACCACGTTCATCTGTACAAACAATAGTACACAAGTATAAACGCCATGGGACCACGCAGCCGTCATGCCGCTCAGGAAGAAGACGCGTTGTGTCTCTTAGAGATGAATGTACTTTGGTGCAAAAAGTGCAAATCAATACCAGAACAACAGCAAAGGACCTTGTGAAGATGCTGGAGGAAACAAGTACAAAAGTATCTATATCCACAGTAAAACGAGTCCTATATCGACAGAACCTGAAAGGCCACTCAGCAAGGAAGAAGAAATGTCCACTGCTCTGATGAAACAAAAATAGAACTGTTTGGCCATAATGACGATCATTATGTTTGGAGGAAAAAGGGAGAGGCTTGCATGCCGAAGAACACCATCCCAACCGTGAAACACGGGGATGGCAGCATCATGTTGTGGGGGTGTTTTGCTGCAGGAGGGACTGGTGCACTTCACAAACTAGATGGCATCATGAGGCAGGACAATTATGTGGATATATTGAAGCAACATCTCAAGACATCAGTCAGGAAGTTAAAGCTTGGTCGCAAATGGGTCTTCCAAATGGACAATGACCCCAAGCATACTTCCAAAATTGTGGCAAAATGGCTTAAGGACAACAAAGTCAAGGTATTGGAGTGGCCATCACAAAGCCTGAAATCCAAATCCTCCTGAAATCCACAATTAGCTCCTTGTTTTGCTAACATTGAGGGAGAGTTTACCTGGCACCACACCGTCAGAGTGCCTGGCTCCTCCTCGTAGGCTGTCTCGTCGTTGTTGGTAATCAGGCCTAATACCGTCGTGTCGTAAGTAGAACCATAGTATTGTACCTTATAGTCACTACTACCAAATCTACATTACTACACATAATACGGTAAGTAGAACCTAGATTTGATGTGTGTCTGTATTGATGTGTGCAAATTATGAAGTTTGCAATGATACTTTCATACAGCTCCATTGTGTGTCCAAGACGTGTCCCCTTACGGAATAATTTGTATACTGTCTTATCTTCCTGAAACCGGTGAGTGACGTGATTAATGTCTTTATTATTTTGAATGAGTGATAAGAAAACATTCCAAAAAGTTATTAAGAGCGCCAACAAAGCACTCAGCTTTCACACAAATTTGGTGGAATGTCTTCCGCTATTGTCAAAGTTTAATATGCAAAAAAATCTGTGATACTTTTGTATTGTTTTTGCTAAAGGCTTTTTCCTGGCAGAGAATAGAAACGTCACTATCCCACTCTATATTTTTCAATGACTCATAAACAATTCAGCATCAAAGTTCCCTAATGCGTTACAGTATTAAAGGCCCAATGCAGACATTTTTATATTAATATGAAATCATTTCTGGGTAACAACTAAGTACTTTACTAACTAGGTTTCTCTCCATCCACAGTTTTTATGCGAGTAAAGTTATACCGCGTAAAAAAAAATCTCGACAGCTGTGATGGAAACAGGACCTTTGGATACTTTTTCAGAAATGCCAACCGATAATTTGTTCGTTTGACACGGTGGGATCTTTTTGTGTCTGTAAAATGTATTATGCGATAAATGGCGATGGAAAAGCCTTTATGATGATTATTATATCAATATTTGCACATATCGAAGTAAACTTGGAGTCACACAATGGTATGGTGTGTCATCCTGCCACTATGACTCGGGAAACAATGCAATTTACTGTACTAGGCTACAGATGTAAGTTGTGATAATCTTCACAGGGTGGTGAAACTGCCCGGTGATGAGCTTGATGCTCCGGGGGTCTTATTCTGGAGACATGATGGTCAATGCTTGACTACTGTATGACAAATAAAAACATTCTTGCACTTATCCATTCTAATCTCATCATGTATACTAGCCGCCTGCAATGTATCTGCAAACTGTTGGCTAGAGCGCAGGTGCCAAGACCAGAGTAGGCACATTTGCTATTTAATGCACCAGTTTTTCTGACAAAACTATTGGAAGTGTTGAAAATGCGATGGAAACACATTGTACTTCTGATTTTTTTAAACAAAAGCGAAAAATAAAATGTTGTGTTCACTACCTCATTGCACACAATTTGGTGGAAACACAGCACTGGTGGGAAAATGCAAATGTTTTCTTAATGCAGATTTTTGAATATTCTGAAAATCTGTCGACAATTGTACGGAAACCTAGCTACTGTAATGGATTTCCATTAAAATGGGCAAAAATATATTTTTTTGCAAAAAACTACTTCTCAAGCAAGAATTATGCTAGGATTGTCTGGGAGTGGTCTGAGTGGGGAGGAGAAATTGGCAGAGAGGTTTGGAATTGGCCTATTAACCAATTTACTGCATGTTGATGTCACCATGGAAAGCCAACATTTCCGTGCATGCAAACCTGCTGATTAGAAGGTCCTGTACTGCATTTTCAACCAGCAATTATCAGGAAATAACACTGATCACATTTCTTCACACTGTTACAGTCTTAGTTTCATCAGCTGTTTTCAATATGATATTTAAACACAGGAAAACGTAATTTTGACTGCACTGGGCCTTTAAAATATAATTGGATCAAATGTGTTATGTGTTATAATGAATCAGTATATTCAGTTAGTTGTGGTTTCCATCTTTTGGAGATGGCAGTTTAGAATCCTCTGTTATTTAATGTGCTTAGTCAGATGTATGAACTTCGGGTGACTCCAGATTAACTCTCTATTGGGGCTATGATGGATGCAAATTGGATGTCTCGCAGGAAGATGCAGTACGGTGGAATCGAAGGCTACTGTCTTCATCCCAAATGGCACCCTATTCCCTATATAGTGCACTACTTTTGACCAGGGCCACTAGACCCCTGGTCAAAAGTAGTTCACTTTATAGGGAATAAGGTGCCATTTGGGATGCACTCACTAACTGACACAATCAGAGGTTTGGCTTTCAGACCTAGCTTAATGGATCTAGGAGAAGAGAAAGAGAGAGTCTATCCTCATAGATATCCAGATGTTTATGATTATTTAGAGTAAGGAATGGGGAATCTATCTGTCTACGTTGGAGGAGTTTGACTTAACAAGCTCGCAAAATATTAGGCAAGAGAGATCGAAGAGTTATTATTTCACAACAGCCTTTCCAACTGACGTTTTTTTAAATACAATGTTCAGTATTTTAATGAGGCTTGACATTTACTGTCAGTGTTTAGAAAAATGGCAGAGTTCCAAAAGCAACAACTTTAAAAATGAATGCAGGAAGCAGATATTTGGACAGTTTCTTATTTCAAAGAAATCATAATTCTCTAACTGGGATAGCTGACTAGGTG
The DNA here is from genome assembly GCF_002910315.2 of Salvelinus sp. IW2-2015. Classification (NCBI taxonomy): domain Eukaryota; kingdom Metazoa; phylum Chordata; class Actinopteri; order Salmoniformes; family Salmonidae; genus Salvelinus; species Salvelinus sp. IW2-2015. The sequence continues at coordinate 37,671,408 of NC_036855.1, read as the reverse complement.
CATAAATGAGTGGCTTTATTTTCATTGGTTTAAAACCATAAAGCTTTGTTTTTTTATAATCCCATCTCTTCCAATGGTGTTGTTTTTGTATCACAGATGAGCACCATGTGGTGGTAGCACAGCAATTTTACTGACCAAACCGTTACCACAAATGCACAATAAGCAGTGAGCCATCTATCAAAATAGATTTTCTGCACAATAGACTGACAGCTAGCCAAGTGCTGCTGGTATGTAGCTAACCAGATCATAGTGATTCAGCTGGATTTAAACACGGACTGCAGCAAATTGCCTCCCACTCTGAAGTGTCATTGTTATGAAACAGGCTTTTTGATGGTGGAGATGAACATTTGGGTGTTTTCCTGTGCTGAGTGACCCATATTGTGTTTTCGGACGTCCTTGTTTTGGTTTTGAGCTGTCCAATCAGCACTCACCTCTGGTCCTGTTGGCCCAGGTGGTCCCAGTGGCCCCTCATCGCCCTGGAAAACAATATGAGGACAGAGGGTCAAGGCAGGGACAAAAGCACTATGCATAAAAAAACACTTTGTATTTTCACTGGCCTATGTGGCAATGCCAGATTTCTGTCTTATCTCTTACATACATACTACATAGATAGCCAAAGTAAGACTAAATCTTGACATGTTTAGTAAATACAGAACACTAAAGACAATCCCACCTCTAGTCCAGCCGTTCCTCTAGGCCCTAGTAAACCTCTGTTCCCTGGCTTCCCCTGAGGAGAATGATACAGAATGTTAGATTGCGTACGGAACCCATGTTGCTGTCCATGATGCACCACTGGCAGTAAAACAGTACTGGTCCCCAGCAGTCACCACAGTCCCCAGGAAAGGCCTCCAAGGTCCATGCGCCTGCTCCTTGCCACCCACCGTTCTTTGTATTCACTAAAAACCAACTGAACCTCCCAGACCACTTCTCAACACTAAGGGCTATCATTGCTCATAGAAGTACTTGATCCAGCCGACTACGCCAAATGAGGATGTTAAATACACAACCATTGTTTCAAAACAAATGGTGTCATTCTAACCGACCGCATTGCCATGAACTATGTGAAGATGGAATCATCGCACCATCGGACATAAGACAATGATACACTACTAGATATGCAGAAAGATAGTGCCAGTATACATACCTTTGGGCCTTCAGGGCCGTTGTGACCTGGTGGGCCGATGTCTCCTGGGAAACCCTGTGGACAACCAGAGAACAGGTTGAATATAATCCATTACATGATGTCGCCATATAATGGCACTGGAGGACATGGCTGCCATGTTACAGGCTCCTAACCAATTGTGCTATTGTGTGTGTTTTTTCACATTATTTGTAACTTATTTTGAACATAATGTTTCTGCCACTGTGTCATATTACCGAAAATAGCTTCTGGATATCAGAACAGTGATTACTCACCTCGTACTGTACAAAGATTTTTTAATTAACGAGTCGGACACAAAGGATTTACTTCAGACAACGGACAAGTCCCAAATCCCCGTCATTCGCATGAAGAAAAGACTGAGATATAGGTGTTATAGGTCGGGGTGCCTTGTAAGAATCCRAAGGCGAGTGGGTAACCCGCTTCTACCATCAGTCATATTAGCCAACGTGCAATCATTGGATAATAACTGCATGAACTCCGATCAAGACTATCCTACCAACTGGACATTAAAAACTGTAATATCTTATGTTTCACTGAATCGTGGCTGAACGACAACATGGATAACATACAGCTGGCTCGGTTTCCATGCATCGGCAAGATAGAACAGCTGCCTCCGGTAAGACAAGGGGTGGCGGTTTGTGTCTATTTGTCAATAACAACTGGTGCATAAAATCAAATATGAATGAAGTCTCGAGGTTTTGCTCGCCTGAGGTAGAGTATCTCATGATAAGCTGTAGGCCACACTATTTACCAAGAGAGTTTTCATGTATATTTATTGTAGTTGTCTATTTACCACCACAAACCGATGCTGGCACTAAGACCGCACTCAACGAGCTGTATAAGGTCATAAGCAAAAAAGAAAATGCTAATCCAGAGGCGGCGCTCCTAGTGGCCGGAGACTTTAATGCAGGGAAACTTAAATCAGTTTACCCTAATTTGTACCAGCATGTTACATGTGCAACCAGAGGAAAAATAAACTCCAGACCACCTTTACTCCACACACAGAGATGCGTACAAAGCTCTCCCTCACCTTCCATTTGGCAAATCTGACCATAACTCTATCCTACTGATTCATGCTTACTAACTAAAACTAAAGCAGGAAGTACCAGTGACTCGCTCAATACGGAAGTGGTCAGATGACGCAGATGCTAAGCTACAGGACTGTTTTGCTAGCACAGACTGGAATATGTTCTGGGATTCTTCCGATGGCATTGAGGAGAACACCACATCAGTCACTGGCTTCATCAATAAGTGCATCGATGATGTCATCCCCACAGTGACCGTACGTACATATCCCAACCAGAAGCCATGGATTACAGGCAACATCCGCACGGAGCTGAAGGGCAGAGCTGCCGCTTTCAAGGAGCGGGACTCTAACCCGGAAGCTTATAAGAAATCCCGCTATGYCCTCCGACGAACCATCAATTTGCAGTGATTGATGAACGCTAGTCGGATGTGGCAGGGCTTGCAAACTATTACGGACTACAAAGGGAAGTACAGCCTGAGCTGCCCAGTGACACAAGCCTACCAGACGAGCTACAGTGGCAAGAAAAAGTATGTGAACTCTTTGGAATTACCTGGATTTCTGCAAAAAWTTTACATAAAATTTGATCTGATCTTCTTCACTGTTGCTACTCTCCCTAGGAGTGACCGTCCTGCAAAGATGACTGCAAGAGCACAAAAATAGACAAACACAGTGTGCTTAAAATAAACACACAAATTATTGTATTTTTGTTGTCTATATTGAATACATCATTTAAACATTCAAAGTATAGGTTAGAAAAATTGTGAACCCCCTAGTCTAATGACTTCTCCAAAAGCTAACTGGAGTCAGGAGTCAACTAACCTGGAGTCGAATCAATGAGACAAGATTGGAGATTTTGGTTAGAGCTGCCCTGCCCCATAAAAAAACTCAAAATGTGAGTTTGCAATTCACACAAAGCATTGCCTGATGTGAACCATGCCTCGAACAAAAGAGATCTCAGAAGACCTAAGATTAAGAATTGTTGCCTTGCATAAAGCAGGAAAGGGTTACAAAAGTATCTCTAAAAATCAGTCCACGGTAAATCAAATTGTCTATAAATGGAGAAATTTCAGCACTGTTGCTACTCTCCCTAGGAGTGACCGTCCTGCAAAGATGACTGCAAGAGCACAGCACAGAATGCTCAATGAGGTTAAGAAGAATCCTAGAGTGTCAGCTAAAGACTTACGGAAATCTCTGGAAGATGCTAACATCTCTGTTGACGAGTCTACAAAACGTAAAACACTAAACAAGAATGGTTTTCATGGGAAGACACCATGGAAGAAGCCACTGCTGTCAAAAAAAAACATTGTTGCACGTCTGAAGTTCGCAAAAGATTACCTGGATGTTCCACAGCGCTACTGGCAAAATATTCTGTGGACAGGTGAAACTAAAGTTGTGGAGTTTGGGAGAAACATACAACACTATGTGTGGAGAGAAAAAAAGGCAAAGCACACCAACATCACAACCTCATCCCAACTGTAAAGTATGGTGGAGGGAGCATCATGGTTTGGGGCTGCTTTGCTGCCTCAGGGCCTGGACAGCTTGGTATCATCGATGGAAAAGGAATTCCCAAGTTTATCAAGACATTTTGCAGGAGAATGTAAGACTGTCTGTCTGCCAATTGAAGCTCAACAGTAGTTAGGTGATGCAACAGAACAACAACCCAAAATCAACAACAGAATGGCTTGATTAGAATAAAATATGCCTTCTGGAGTGGCCCAGTCAGTCCTGAACTCAACCTGATTGAGATGCTGTGGCATGACCTTGAGAGTGGTTCACACCAGACATCCCAAGAATATTGTGGAACTGAAACAGTTTTGTGAAGAGGAATGGTCCAAAATTCCTACTGACCGTTGTGCAGGTCTGATCCGCAWATACAGAAAACATTTGGCTGAGGTTTCTGCTGCCAAAGGAGGGTCAACATTTTATTAAATAAAAGGGTTCACATACTTTTTCCAACCTGAACTGTGAATGTTTACACAGTGTGTTGAATAAAGACATGAAAAAWTWTTGTTTGKGTTTTATTAGTTTAAGCAGACTGTGTTTGTCTACTGTTGTGACTTAGATGAAGATCAGATAAAATGATCAATTTATGCAGAAATSCAGGTAATTCTCAAGGGTTCACATACTTTTTCTTCCCACTGTAAATTCCTTCTATGCGTGCTTCGAAACAAGCAACACTGAAGCATGCTTGAGAGCATCAGCTGTTCCGGACGACTGTGTGATCATGCTCTGCGTAGCCGATGTGATTAAGACATTTAAACAGGTCAAAATTCACAATGCCGCAGGGCCAAGCGGATGACCAGGACATGTACTCCAGGACATGACCAACTGGCAAGTGTCTTCACTGACATTTTAAACCAGTCCCTGACTGTGTCTGTAATGCCAACATGTTCCAAGCAGTCACTGTGCCCAAGAACACYGAGGTAACCTGCCGAATTGATTTCCGACACGTAGCACTCACGTCTGTAGTCATGAAGTGCTTTGAAAGGCTGGTCATGGCTTATATCAACACCATTAACCCAGAAACCTTAGACCCACTCCAATTTACATACCGGCCCAACAGATCCACAGATGACGCAATCTCTATTGCACTCCACTCTGCCCTTTCCCACCTGGACAAAAGGAACACCTACGTGAGAATGCTATTCATTGACTACAGCTCAGGTTTCAACACCATAGTGCCCTCAAAGCTCATCACTAAGCTAAAGATCCTGGGACTAAACGCCTCCCTCTGCAACTGGATCTTGGTCTTCCTGACGGGCCACCTCCAGGTGGTAAGAGTAGGTAACAACACATCCGCCACGCTGATCCTCAACACGGGGGCCCCTCAAGGGTGCGTGCTCAGTCCCCTCCTGTACTCCCTGYTCACCCATGACTGCATGGCCAAGCACAACTCCAACACCATCATTAAGTTTGCCGTCAACACAACAATGGGAGGCCTGATCACCGACAACAATGAGACAGCCTGTAAGGAGGAGGTCAGAGACCTGGCAGTGTGGTGACAGGATAACAACCTCTCCCTCAACGTGATCAAGACAAAGGAGATGATTGTGGACTACAGAAAAAGGAGGACCGAGCACGCCACCATTCTCATCCACAGGGCTGTAGTGGAGCAGGTTGAGAGCTTCAAGTTCCTTGATGTCCACATCACTAACAAACTAGAATGGTCCAAACAAACCAAGACAGTTGTGAAGAGGGCACGACAACGCCTATTCCCCCTCAGGAGACTGAAAAGATTTGGCATGGGTCCTCAGATCCTCCAAAACTTCTACATCTGCACCATCGAGAGCATCCTGACTGATTGCATCACCGCCTGGTACGGCAACTGCTCGGCCTCTGACCGTAAGGCACTACAGAGGGTAGTGTGTACGGTCCAGTACATCACTGTGGCCAAGCTTCCAGCCATCCAGGACCTCTATATAGGCGGTGTCAGAGGAAGGCCCTAAAAATTGCCAAAGATTCTAGCCACCCTAATCATAGACTGTTCCATCTGCTACCACACAGCAAGCGGTACCAGTGTGCCAAGTCTAGGTCCAAAAGGCTTCTTAACAGCTTCTACCCGAAATCCATAAGACTCCTGAACAGCTAACCAAATGCCACCACCCCATTTTTACGCTGGTGCTGCTCTTTGTTTATTATCTACGCATGGTCACTTTACCTCTACATATGTACATATTAACTCGACTAACCTGTGCCCCTGCACATTGTCTCTGTACCGGTACTCCCTGTATATAGCCTCGTTATGTTTTTTTTTATTGTTGCTCTTTAATTATTTGTMATTTTTCTATTTTATTTGTATTTTTTATTGTTTACTTCAGTTTATTTAGTAAATACTTTCTTAACACCTMTTTTTTTCTTAACTGCCTAGTTGGTTAAGGCCTTGTGGGTAAGCATTTCACTGTAAGGTTGTATTTGGGGCATGTGACAAATAACATTTGATTTGATATAGGTAATGTGTAATCTTTCCACCCACACACAGATCCTTACCTCTTGGCCAGGAGGGCCAGGTATACCATCAGGTCCTTGGTCACCGGTCACCCCCTAGGAGAGAGATTTCAAAAGTGATAACCTAGTAGTTTATGACACCTCACGCCCATTGTACATCTTTAGGCAGCAGACAAAATCCCTTTGTCCTCTCACTGTGTAGGAATGGAATGTATGATGGGCCTATGGAGAACCTACCTCAGAACAATAASATGCAATAAATGGACTTTGGGACAATATGTTTCGTCAGCCAAAATGGTAGTAATGACGATAGATGGAATATGAAAATGAATGTCATTTTTGTTATGTTATTAATAGTTAAATTACGACGTTATAACAAAAACATTGTAACTTGAAGAGTTTTCACAATGTACCTGATGTTTGCATAATGTACGTTGTGTGGAAAATGTCCAGATCAAAGATAATGTTTTTGTAAAGATTAAATGTGAAGGTATTTGTCTAAATTGGATCTGAGTAAAATTTWGACCTTGCCTCGTAACTAGTTACACCCAGAGAACTTGCCCTAAAGGCGGAAACGCCCATTTCTGACCCGAGGGTATAAAACATGTGAGTTAAGAATTAACATTATGACTAGGTGACCACGAGCTGCAGCCAAGGTCCGATTAGTTGTAACTCCAAAACACAACACGAGGTTGAAGGCGACAAAGGAACCTTTTAACAATCTATGCTACGGATGAGTAGTTGTGTCTAAAAGGATGAATTCAAGCAGGACCTCCCGGTTATTCTCTCCAAGGAATCGTGTGTCTACACTGCTTTCATTCCCACGCTGGAACCACTTATATGGCTGATTAGCCGTCATCAGAAGACCCCTCTTTCAGAACAAGGGAGAGGAACCAGACCACTAAGAGAAAGGACACTGCCATTGTGTGGAAACAATGGAAAGTTACAGAGAGTTACACCCGGTAACAACAGAAGTGTCACCATCAGTGGAGAAGTCATAACTCGGTCCACGAGGAGATACCCCATCGGAGACCTTCGACACGTAATTACATCATTATATTCTGACCCATAAGAGCGGCAGTTCGGGGCAAGGTTAGGGTTAAACTAAGGATAGTTTACAAATGTACCTAAGTGTGCTTTTCTCTCATGCACTTTCTTGTTTGAAATTCCCATTTTGTGTAACAAGTGTCATATTGTGTTGGCCTGCTAGGGACCTGTTTCATTGTAGTAAGTTCTAATCAATAGCCTAGACTGTGTGTATGTGTATCTTATTTATCATTTTAGCTTGTTAGTAAATAAATAATCAACTCAATTGGTGTGGTACAGACTTATTTAGTGGGACTCGGGTTTGTGCAGATTCCCAGATTATGCGACATTCAGAATGAGACTGTAGAGGAAATTAATTAATTAGCGACTGTTGTAAAATCGATATTCTGATATTCATTAAGTTAATTTGGGAAATAGAAACTCAATAAAGCCAAACTTTCCCATGGTGCCCCAGGTTACTGAGTTAATAATTACCTGATTCATTTAATCACGTAATTATGAACAGTTAATTATTCGATGAACAGCAGTCGTCACATTAATCAATCCAACGCCACGACAGGTTAATGGACTCACCTGTTGCCCTGGTTTCCCTTGAATACCTAGCAACCCAGGTGAACCCTGGATACCCTGTAAAACAATGAGAGCACTTCTGTGAAAAGAAGTTATCCACAGTTAAAACCCAGACACAAAGACTCAGACGACAAACATCAGCACCATCTGTCAGGTGGTAGTGGAGTGAAATACCTTGTCACCTTGGAATCCATTCTCTCCTTGCTCCCCTGGAAGACCAACTTCACCCTGAAGAATGAGACAGGTTAGAAGGTTAAGAATACACTAACAAATGTACACTATAAATCCTCATTTCTATTGATGAGTACTATAGCCAGCTGTGGGCATGAGGCAGATCCAGTATGCCCAGTAGGCAGCTCTAGGGATGTCATCTGGTGACCTGTCGACTGCATAGGAGCACTGCACATCTGCCATTGTTATACACTTGCTGTACTCAGCAAATATGTGAATTTTTACTAAGAAAAGCACATATGTCACAGTAGCTTATACATATATGTGATACATGGAGCACATAGCAAGCCCAAGCTCTAAATTTGCAGTGATTGATGATGAATGTCACCTTGTAGGCTTCGGAAAGTCTTTAAACTGTTCCTGAATCAGATTTCTAGAGATGTCTGTAGTTTTACCACATGTAACCTCATCCCCAGAGAGCCAGCTAGTGGACGAGACTATTTGGCATGCATAATTTGATCTGATGGTTTATTTACGTACAGTAGGCTAATAATGAGGTATTCAGATCACCTTATCACCTTTCAGTCCTGGTTCTCCTGGATTTCCTGGTACCCCCTGAAATTTAACCAATCACTGATGAGCAAACAGGCCTGGTGTTGCCCCGAGAGAAACCCCTCTTGAGATTATGACACCTCCTGCATTGTATTACGCTTACAACATTTTGTAACAGCATGTACAGTAGACGTGAGTAAAGCAGTAGGTCAGTTACCTTGAGTCCACATGGTCCTGGCAAACCCATCATCCCTACAGGACCCATGTCTCCCTGCCACCAACAACACACAGAACACACACTTAGAACACTGTAGACGGAAATGCAGACCTACAGCTGTAGGACAATTATGTCACACACATTCCTAACATATGTATACAGTAGTTAAGTTGAATGATAGAGCAAGAGTATTTCTCCATGTTCTTAATGGCAACATTTGGGACCTATATTTATCTGTTTATCATCAACAAGACAAATTATAAACTGGGTGGTTCGAGCCCTGCATGCTGACAGTCGTGGTATATCAGACCGTATACCACGGGTATGACACAACAGTAATTTTTACTGGTCTAATTACATTGGTAACCAGTTTATAATAGCAATAACGCACCTCTGGGGTTTGTGTTATATGGCCAATATACCATGGCTAAGGTCTGTATCCAAGCAGTCCGCGTTGCGTCGTGCATATGAGCAGCCCTTAGCTGTGGTATATTGGCCATATATCACACCCCCCCGGGCCTTATTGCTTAAATATAAACAGGCATCCCCAAACCAATCAGTGTCCTAGAGAGTGCAGTGGAGCAGAGAGTGACGGTGCACAATTAGAAAAAAAAGTGCTATCTAGAAGCACAGAGGGTTTTACATGGAACCACGAAATGTTCTACCTGGAACCAAAAAAGAGGTCTACCTGGAACCAAAAAGGTTCTACCTGTAAAGAAAAAAGGGTTCTCCTATGGGGACAGTCAAATAACACTTTTGGAACACTTTAATTCTAAGAGTGCACATGTCACATGGCTGTTTATACTCACAATGAGCCCGGGAACTCCATTAGGACCAGGGGCTCCCAGCTCGCCCTGAGTGAGAGAGAGAGAGAGAGAGAGAGAGAGAGAGAGAGAGAGAGAGAGAGAGAGAGAGAATGTCTCTCTAAGGTTATAGGCTCTATTCTAAACAAACACAGGGAGAAGAGAGGCACAGTGTTCCTTACGCTTCTGGGAGAAGGAAGGGGATAGACCCTAGCTCTCAGAATGTGTGTGTTGGTGTGTGTTGTCCCCTGTGGCCCCCCCTGTTTGTGTAATCTCCAGCTCCCATCTCGCGGGTCAGGCCAGGCTAATGAAAGGGGGGCTGGCGCGACACACAGAGAAGGGCTTGTTGTCCCCGGTAACTACCCCACTGCTACGTGTCATGCCCACATCCTCTCCAGGTAGAGAGAGAGAGATACTTGATCTGTGAACTGAAATAAAAAAGAAAGCTGAGCAAGCTTGGAAAGAGCCAATTTTAGAAATCAGCAATAGAAAATCTAAATGGAGATTATATACCATACAGATGTCTGCTCTTTTAAAGGCAAAGGAAAAATGTTAAAAGTAAAGTAATGAGAGAATCACCCGAGACCTTGGTGGCAGACTTCTCAATACTATAGGGGAAGAAAACCACAATAAATGTCTTATTTCATACTGAGAGCCCCTCAGCCTGGCACCCTGTTGTGCACGAAATACCCAAAACATTGAAAAGGCAGACAGATAACAATTAATGAGGACAAACTGCCACTGCCTCACCGTTAACGTCAATCATATCGGCACCATCGTGGTCCAGGGAAAGCAGCCTGAGGAAATTCCAGGAAGACTTATAGTCCCTAAGAGAAGAAGCAAAGGAGCAAGCAGCCTCTCCACAGACCACAATCCAGGAGAAGACAACCCCTCCAAGCTCTGACAGCAGACTCGTCTCTCTAAGACTCTCCTCCGACATCAAATCTTTCAGAAAGTCCATCTGTTCTAGAAAGAGACTTTTCTGAGTTCAGGGAGAAATCATTGACCTGCCAGAGCAGAAGCAGTCAAGAGCTGACAGAGGAAGACACCAGCCTGGTGACTCCGGGGAAACAGCAGCCCAGTGAGATCAGGGAGCTACAGTCAGCCACTAGAGAACTGGAGGAGGACAACCAGGCCCTCAGAATGTAAGTGCGTCGCCTGAGAGAGATAGTGGCCACCACTGTCGATCACAGCCACTTGCAAGACCTACAGAGAGAGCTACAGGAACTGAAGGAAGAGGTCATCAGGCACCAGCCCGGCCACACTGCCAGGGAAGAGTCATCAAGCTCTGGTGCCCCACCACATACACTGCCATGGAGTTGCTCTCAGAGGACATTCAACCTCATCACTTCTATGACCACCTCAGCAAGAACAGAGTCAGGCTCTTCACAAAAACCCTGAAAGACACTGCCGGGGACAGGTCCCCCTCCAATACCCACACCAAKCCCAGAGATTCTAATCAGCACTACAAGAGTCCCAGGGCCCCTCAACATCCAAGGAGCCACAAACTACAGGGAGCCCAAATTCCCACTGGCCCCAGTCACCATGCTGCTCCTGGTCCTCATGCCCCCCCACGAGTCATCCCTGACAGAGCACCCACCCAGCCAGCTAAAACAGGCAGTACAGAAGTTACGCAGTAGTGACTACAACAGTGTCCTCAGTACAGRACAACCAGAGCCAGATAAGAGACCTGTTGCTGTAATCTGCTTTAAGATACGCATACTGAACTAAAAACATACATCCACTACAGATGTCATCCAGGGTAAAGTACTATATGATATGTAGCCTTTTTTTATTGTTTAATTATTAAAAGTTTACACCTAACTATTATTTTATCCCCATAACATGTTATAACATATGATAACACCCACAATGATAACAAATTGGTTCACATATTAAGCATTCCACTGTTAAACACATAAAGGAGGATTTGAAATATAGCATCCTTAAGGATAAGCAGCTATAACATTCAGGTTTGTGGTCTTCAAACTTTGGTGTGAAAAGCACAGACCCAGACTTTGTAGGTACTCTAAAGTTTCCTGTTTCAGCATGACAATGCCCCCGTGCACAAGGTGAGGTCCATACAAAAATGGTTTGTCGAGATCGGTGTGGAAGAAATTGACTGGCCTGCACAGAGCCCTGACCTCAACCCCATCTAACACCTTTGAATTGGAACACCGACTGCGAGCCAGGCCTAATCCCGCAACATCAGTGCCCGACCTCACTAATGCTCTTGTGGCTGAATGGAAGTCCCCACAGCAATGTTCCAACATTTAGTGGAAAACCAGCAAAGGGGGGACCAACTCCATAWTAATGCCCATGATTTTTGAATGAGATGATTAACGAGCAGATGTACACATACTTATGGTCATGTAGTGTATATACCCTCCACACATTTGTCCCAAAAAATGTCCACCAAACTCACAAAGGAAAAAGATTTGCCTGTTTTATAGACTTTCAAAAAGCCTTTGATTCCATATGGCATGAAGATATGTTCTTAAAACTCATTCAAAGTGGTTTAGGAGGCAAGGTATATGATATTATTGATGTGATCTATAAGTAAAACCAATGTTGTATAAAGTTGTCAAGAAAATAAAACTATTCTTTGGTCAGGACAGAGGAGTTAGACAAGGTTGCAATATTAGTCCAACTGTATTCAATATTTATATAAATGAACTGACTACCATATTAGAACAATCTACATCTCTGGGACACCCTCAAATTAAAGTTAATTGTATTTGCTGATTTATATGCTGACAAAATTATTACAAAATATATTTTCCCACAATTRTATTACTCCTGTCTGAACAGACATAAATAAAACCATTAAAAATACTACAGCAGCAAACATTATTTACWGTAGCCACAGAGGATCAATAGTGTCACGTTCCTGACCTGTTTTCTCTTGTTTTGTATGTCTTTATTGGTCAGGGCGTGAGTGTTGGGTGGGCAGTCTATGTTTTTGTATTTCTATGTTGGGTTTTGTGTTCGGCCTGGTATGATTCTCAATTAGAGACAGGTGTGTATCGTTTGTCTCTGATTGAGAGTCATACTAAGGTAGCCAGGGTTTCACTGGTGTTTTGTGGGTGTTTGTTTCCTGTGTTAGCGTTTGGGCCACACAGGACTGTTGCAGGTTAGTCACGTTTGTTGTTTTGTTTATTTGTAGTGTTTGTTGGTTTGCCATTAAAATCATGAATACCTCCTACTCCGCATCTTGGTCCGATCCATGCTCCTCCTCGTCTGAGGAGGAGAACGACATTGACAGCCGTTACAAATAGCTTCTACAATATTGCTGTGGATTAAGTTTTATTACAAGCACTTACAGTCGTGAAGGCAGCAATTTGGGCAGTAAGCATGACAAATATATACTGAACCAAAAAATATAAACGCAACATGCAACAATTTCAAAGATTTTACTGAGTTACAGTTCAACTCTCCCGGGTGGCGCAGTGGTCTAGGGCACTGCATCGCAGTGCTAGCTGCGCCACCAGAGTCTCTGGGTTCGCGCCCAGGCTGGGCTGGGTTCGCGCCCAGGCTCTGTCGCAGCCGGCCGCAACTGGGAGATCCGTGGGGCGACGCACAATTGGCATAGCGTCGTCCGGGTTAGGGAGGGTTTGGCCAGCCGGTAGGGATATCCTTGTCTCAGTATGTAAAAATGTAATAAAAAAATGTATGCACTCTACTGTAAGTCGCTCTGGATAAGAGCGTCTGCTCTTGGCCGGTAGGGATATCCTTGTCTCAGTATGTAAAAAATGTAATAAAATGTATGCACTCTACTGTAAGTCGCTCTGGATAAGAGCGTCTGCTAAATGAGTAAAATGTAAATATAAGTAAATCAGTCAATTGAAATACAGTAAATTCATTAGAACCTAATCTATGGATTTCACATGACTGGGAATACAGATATGCATCTGTTACCTTAAAAAATATGTAGGCCGTGGATCAAAAAAACAGTCAGTATCTGGTGTGACCACCATTTGCCTCATCCAATGCGACACAATTCCTTTCRAATAACGTTGATTGTGGCCTGTGGAATTTTGTCCCACTCCTCTTCAATTGCTGGATATTGGCGGGACCTGAAACACGCCATCGTACCAATCAATCCAAAGCATCCCAAACATGCTCAATGAGTGATATGTCTGGTGAATATGCAGGCCATGGAAGAACTGGGACATTTTCAACTTCCAGGAACTGTGTACAGACCSTTGCGACATGGGGCTGTGCATTATCATGCTGAAACATGAGGTGATGGCGGCGGATGAATGGCACAACAATGGGCCTCRGGATCTCATCACAGTATCTCTGTGCATTCAAATTGCCATTGATAAAATGCAATTGTGTTTGTCTGTAGCTTATGCCTGCCTGCCCATACCATAACCCCACCACCACCATGGGGCACTCTGTTCATAACGTTGACATCAGCAAACCGCTTGCTCACATGATGCCATGCTCGTGGTCTGCAGTTGTGAGGCCGGTTGGACATATTGGACATACTTCCAAATTCTCTAAAACGACATTGTAGGTGGCTTATGGTAGAGAAATTAATATTCAATTCTCTGGCAACAGCTCTGGTGGACATTCCTGCAGTCAGCATGTCAATTGCACACTCCCTCGAAACATCTTTGGCATTGTGTTGTGTGACAAGGTGCACCTGTGTAATGATCATGCTGCTTAATCAGCTTCTTGATATGCCACACCTGTCAGGTGGATGGATTATCTTGGCAAAGGAGAAATGCTTACTAACAGGGATGTAAACAAATTTGTGCCAAATATTTGAGAGAAATAAGCTTTTTGTGTGAATGGAACATTTCTGGGGTCTTTTATTTCAGCTCATGAAACATGGGTCAAACACTTTACATTTTAGTTCAGTGTAAAACAGCTTGTTGCATTGTGGCCAGAGACTCAGTGGTACACTAGCGATGGCTGCCAGTTCTGACGTGAATGCGAACTGCCATCTATGGATTATATTTATTTGGTTTGTTGCGGCTGTCAATCTGTCAAATGCCTACTGCTGAAAAGAGAAGACCAATCTGTCCGTAGAAAGCAAAATTTTTTTTCACAACTTTTGAGCGATCTGGCGAACAGCACTGTTTCCAAGTAGCTTATCTAGAGATGGCTATTGCCCAAGTGCATCGGCCATCACCGGTGAGTAGCCAGACTTCATCTTCATCATTGGGTGAGTCAGTGCACTGGAAAGTTATATTTGTAGCCTACTGTGGCAATATGTGTATACTATATATATTTGTGTGTGTGTGTGTGTGTGTGTGTGTGTGTGTGTGGTGTGTGTGTGTGACGTGCAGGGAGCTAGGCATTGTGTCGCACATCACTACTGTCAAGGAGAGCATTGAACGTAAATTTTTTTTATTTTATACTTAAATATTATTTTAATAAAAAATGTGTTTTTGGGCAGAAAGCCTTCTAGAACATGTGAACTTTCATGTGCCTTATAACAACTCAAATACAAATAAATTGTTAAATTAAGAGTCTGGGAAAAAGACCGGGCCTTCCTGCTAGCCATGATTGGCTAAGATAAGGGATGGCTGGACATGCCGAGAGAAGTTTGGATTGGTCTGCCATGTAGCTGCTTCTGTCTATAACATGAGCTGCTCAGTATGTGTAGATAATCTGTCTCATGAGGCTTTTTTGAACGATATCATGAAGAATTGCAAAATGTTGCTAATGCTTTAACATTTCTGACCTGAATTTAACAGGCGCGTATCGAAAGGTCAGTGGGAAAAGGTTGTGATGGACTACTTTCTGGAGGGCGATCGTGCCATGCTGACTCTGTCTGACTCTGAAAATGAATCAGACGATGAGGAAACCCTGATTTTAGGTAAAAACATTTAAAGTGAACAGACATTGTAGAGTCTTCAGATGACAGTTATGGGAAGAAACGGCGATCAACAGTGTTGTTGTCACCATTTGCATTAATAGTTATAGCCTAATGTTTGCTAGMTAGCTAACATTGAACCTAGTTGGTTAGCTTTAGCTTAAGCTACCTGCAGATTCATGCATGGTCTGTGGTAGTATGGGTTGGGATTATGGATCTAAACAAAAGATTCCACTATGCAAGTAACCATTTAACTGTAATGTTTACACTTCCTGCATCCTGTGCATGTGACAAATAAACATAGATTTGATTTGCTATAGCGTGTGTTTACCAGAGATGGTAATGTGAAGAACAACATGACCTGCATCAAAGTCTGATTAGGATATAGGCCAAGGACTAGATAAAGGGTATTTTTACCACTACTTTTTGCTACTACCTTCAACACTTTTACTCTTAATATTTGGATGTTTACTACACTACCTTACTCAGTCAATTTAGCACATGGCCTCACACGTGAATCCTTAAAGAGATGGGTGGGGCTAAGGCTTAAGAGGGTGTGAACTATGCTGCATGGGTGTAGACAAAGAGGTGCTCTCTAGTAGGTGTACCAAAACATCCACAGGCCATTTTCTAGTCTCTACTTTCATGTAAATAAATAAAAATGTAATGTTGCTACATATGACCGAATCAAGATGGTGGATCACATACAGTACCAGTCAAAAGTTTGGACACACCTACTCATTCAAAGGTTTTTATTTATTTTGACTATTTTCTACATTTTAGAATAGTAGTGAAGACATCAACACTATGAAATAACACATATGTAATCATGTAGTAGCATAARAAATGTATAAACAAATCAAAATATATTTTCCTTGATGACAGCTTTGCACACTCTTGGCATTCTCTCAACCAGCTTCACCTGGAATGCTTTTCCAACAGTCTGGAAGGAGTTCCCACATACTGTATGCTGAGCACTTGTTGACTACTTTTCCTTCACTCTTTAGTCCAACTCATCCCAAACCATCTCAATTGGGTTGAGGTCAGGTGATTGTGGAGGCCAGGTCATCTGATGCAGCACTCCATCACTCTCCTTCTTGGTCAAATAGCCCTTACACAGACTGGAGGTGTGTTGGATCATTGTCCGGTTGGAAACAAATGATAGTCCCACTAAGCGCAAACCAGATGGGATGGCGTATCGCTGCAGAAAGATTTGGTAACCATGCTGGTTAAGTGTGCCTTGAATTCTAAATAAATCACTGACTGTGTCACCAGCAAAGCACCCCCACACCATCACACCTCCTCCTCCAAGCTTCATGGTGGGAACCACACATGCGGAGATCATCTGTTCAGCTACTCTGCGTCTCACAGACACGACAGTTGAAACCAAAGATCTCAAATTTGGACTCATCAGACCAAAGAACAGATTTCCACTGGTCTAATGTCCATTGCTCGTATTTATTGGCCCAAGCAAGTCTCTTCTTCTTACAGTTGATGTTGAGATGTGTCTGTTACTTGAACTCTGTGAAGCATTTATTTGGGCTGCAATCTGAGGTGCAGTTAACTCTGCTGCAGAGGATAAGTTCATTAGAGGTAACTCTGGGTCTTCCTTCCTATGGCGGTCCTCATGAGAGCCAGTTTCATYATAGCACTTGAGGATTTYTGCAATTGCACTTGAAGAAACTTTCAAAGTTCTTGAAATGTTCCTCATTGACAGACCTTCATGTCTTAAAGTAATGACGGAACCTTTGACTGGTACTGTATATATGGCGCCAGACCAGGTTTTCCATAATGAAAAATGTGGCACCTGACATTTGACCTGTAGCATTTTAATTTACCAGACATTTGAGAAATTTACTGGGTGCTTAACCTGATTAGGGCGTCCACCCACAGTGCTCAGAATGACAGAAATCACATTTAGATTATAGTAATTMATCTTAATAGAACATGYAAGTCGAGGATGCCACAAAGTCCGTCCTTCAGATGCGCACTTTGAAGATGTTAGAATAACAGTCCACATTTAAATTTCCTCAGCCAACAAGACGARTAACGGAYAGCAAAATCAMTAGCCTATGTCAATTTAYTGTCCCCGATAGTAGAAAAGTTTACCTATTCTATTGGTCAGCTTGTCGAGAAAAATAGCCTATTTCAAACAGACTCTGGGACAGTTATGGGACAATAGATCCCAAATTCATACAACTAGTTGGCCTAGGATACATAAAAAAAAGTTTAAAAGCAATGAGTCTGATGCCTAAGATTWGGACATTTAGCTTAAATGTGGATAAACTATTAGGCCTATTTCTTCACATTATAAGTGCAGCAATGCACAAAAGACGGTATGCTAATGTTTTTTCATAGTACAATTAGCGGGAAAGAAAGTGTGTAGACCAATAAGTGTGTAGACCAATAAGCATGGGTCAAATGTTTTTCCATCGACTGGTTTTCCATCAAGAATAGGCTAAAAAGCATTATTTCGCAATGGGATTTTTTAAAATCTTATCTTATTTTTTTCTTATCCTGAACAATTGGCCTGTGTGCCAGTTTTATTTTTGGGCTTTTCAATTTTTTTATCTGTCTAAAGCCGGCTATTACCTGCTAACGGAAACCATGCACCAGACAAGTGACCGGGAAAATTTAATTATCGAATATTTGAGAATTGGATGGATAACCCATTAAGCCGTCCACCCACACAGCCAGTGCCATCAATATATTAGGGATATTGGCCAAATGATATGGCATCCACTGTATGATATGAATATTTAAAAAATCGAATATAAAGAAACAGAAGCTTAAGGCGTCAGCATGCTTCACTATGCCGACGAGGGGGCGTAGACTTTGGCTAATGAGTTCGGTGTGCCTGAACAGTCGAAAAAATCCTTGCTAAAGTCATCAAAATGTCGTCATAATATATGCACGAACTGTTTCACCCCAGAGAGAGAGAGAGAGCAAGAGAGAAAGTGAGAGAGCAAGAGAGAGAGAGATGCCGGTGGCATGCTACAAAACCAACATGCATTTATTAATCATTGTCAGGCTACTGATAGGCTACTGTGTCTGCTATACAGATATAGACGTACAGAAGGTGGCTAATTCGTACATTTTAGATCTGAATATTTTTTATAAAGATAAGCATTATATTGTTCAATTATAGGAGTAACTCTGGTAGGCCTAAAACATTCTTCCTCATCTCAAGTTCAACTGTTGGAGTCAGTTGGAGGGYTGACCCACACTGCCTTCATATCATAGGTCTGCAGTTTAATAGGCTAATAGCCACACCACACGAAACCTTCACAAAAGTTTCTAAACTTTATTAAGGTAACATCAAAAGTAAGTCAAGGCAATGACTCCCAATGGGGCACAGTGGTCTAAGGCACTGCATCTCAGTGCATCACTACAGACCCTGGTTTGATCCTGGGCTGTATCACAACCGTCCGTGATCGGGAGTCCCATAGAGAGGCGCACAATTGGCCAAGCGTCGTCCKGGGTAGGCCGTCATTGTAAATAAGAATKTGTTCTTAACTGACTTGCCTAGTTAAATAAAAAAAATGTTTATAGGGAAAATATGAAAAATTTCCTTTGGCCAAAGAAAATGGCCCAACATATTGAAACAAAACACTTGCAAACTGGTTTAAACCTTCACAAATGTCACGTATACTCCCTCTCCGGTGCTCGAGGTCGTCAGGCTGCTCATTATTACGCACACCTGTCACCATCGTTACTCGCACAAGTGCATCATCAGACTCACCTGGACTCAATAACCTGTCTGATTACCTTCCCTATAAATGTCACTCCCTTTGGTTCTTTCCCTAGGCGTTATTGTTTCTGTTCCGTTGTTTCATGTCTGTACGCTACTCGTGTTTCTTGTTCCTTGTGTTATTAATTATTAAAAGCCACTCCCTGAACTTGCTTCCCGACTCCCAGCGTATACTTTACAACAAAGAAGTTTTGAACAGGCTATATTTCAGTAATTACCAAGAAAGGCTACTGCCTACCGTACCCAACAAATGACAGCAATAGGCTAATTATATTTATTTTACAGCAGGCCTACTTGTAACGGCTTTCTAGATCTTCCTCCTCCTCAGACGAGGAGAGGAGAGAAGGATCGGAGGACCAATACACAGCGAGGTATGATGACATGATAATTTATTAAACAAAAACAGACGAAGACGAAAAAACGAACTATACTTGATAACTAACAAAACAACAAACGATGTAGACAGACCTGGACGTAAGAACTTACATGAAACACGAAGAAAGCACGAACAGGGAAATGACTACATAAATTAACGAACGTACAAACCGAAAACAGTCCCGTAATGGTGCAACATAGACACAGACACAGGAGACAATCACCCACAAACAAACAGTGTGAACAGCCAACCTATATATGGTTCTCAATCAGAGGAAAACGTCAAACACCTGTCTCTGATTGAGAACCATATAAGGCTAATTACAAGTGACCTAAACATAGAAACACAAAACATAGAATGCCCACCCCAACTCACGCCCTGACCAACTAAACACATACAAAAATAACATAAAACAGGTCAGGAACGTGACACTACTTAACTATCTTAAACTAAATACGGAAAACACAATTCAAAACACAGATCAAACTTAATTTAGCGAACGGAAATGTCTCAACAGAATGAAACAAAACAGGTTCTGCATAGGCTATTTAAAGAACTGGTTTAGATTTTTTTTTTAATAGGCTTAAAATAATATCAATGAAATACAATATAATCATGATAAAACAAATTACTATAAATATGAAAAACCTTTATAAATTAAGTTCCAAAATTGCATCCTACCTGAAGAGAGTTGCGCATGTGGCCATCATGTAAATGATGTAAACTGCATGAAATGTGTTTMTGAAAAGCCCCCAAAAAATCCACATCCTGCTAAAATTTTTCCCCCATGTATGGAAGTCCTAAAAACGCGTCTGCTCAACAGTAAGTTAGAAAAATGTGATTATAGRTGCATGTAATGCGTTACTGTCTGCAGGGCAGAACTTGGGAGATTCCCCATAGCACTTGAGAAAAGACCTACCAAAATCTGGTGACCCTAAGCAACTGGCCCAAAAGCACCAGCTAAATTAAACTATTCGACCACAAATTACAAAATCAAACAAATACAAATCTCTAATCAAAATACATACACGAATCATTGGCAAAAACAAAGAAGAAGAAAGACTATGTAAGCACTGTGGGTTGGGTGAAGTACAGAATGAGCCGCACTTCCTAGTCCACTGCCCAAMATGTAATTAAAGAGTTGCAGGATTTTTGGAACTGCCTGTTTAGGAGAAAATCTGCATTTTGTTAAAAGAAAATGTAGAGACRGTAGATCTTGCTGCAGATTATGTCCAGTTCTGTCATAATATAAGAGAGACAATAGCTTCAGCCACGTCATACACATGAACCCTTGTATATTAAATGTGTCAATTGTTGCTGTTTGTTTACTTTTTTCACAAATGATTTTACAAGCATCATTTTTTGTTGTTGATATATATTATTATTTTTGCTCAAACATATTGTTAATTTATGTGATACTTCATATACATTCCTCTGGCAACAGTGGAAACCACACATTCATGCCAATAAGGCATTTATTGAATTGAGAGAGGGGGGCTTTTTCGAAAAGGGGAGATAGATGTTACGGAGAGGTGTTACAGACCAATTTTAAAGTGTGGTCTTCCGGAATCCTCCACCCTCCTCTCCTCTTCTAACTTCACTATGAAGGAGAGGTTATTCAGCCAACTGGAACTTGCCCTCTCCTCGGTTGGAAAGACACATGGTGTTGGAGAGTTCCGCAGAGGTCAGCCAATCACAATATCACTATACAGCTGCCACTCAAGGAGATGTCAGGGTCAAACTAAGAGAGCAAATGTATCTGTATGAAAGACCACATGTCTCCATGTCAAACTAGGATATTGTGTGGATAGAGTGGGATTAGATCTAAGGAATTGCTTTGGTGAAGATATTATTCCCCTTTTGACCCTTCTGAAGTACAGTATCCGCTTCGTTGCTTGGAGGGGAAAGTTCCCCCTACTGGCCTACAGACAGCATGTCCATCAGTGAGCTGATTTTCCCAGTCGTCCCCAATTCAGCTACTGAGAAGTGCATGGGAGTGCATACTGCTCTAGAAATAGCCTACAATACCTAGAAACATACTTGGCATGTGAGTACTCAGTAACACTTCATTACAGTGTTATAACCAATGTTCCCTCAACATTTTTTCATCACTGAGCAAATTTCAAGTCTGCTGAGTGCAAACTTGATCGTTGCAAATGAAAATTCTGTGCAACTTCCAATGCAAAAAAAAMCATGCAGGGCTTGACATTGTTTATACACTTATACACTTCAGACGGAGGGGACTGAAAATGTTGTGTTGTTTGACGCAAGAAACCACTTTACAAAATAAAATGCATCATTATTCCCATAGCACTATTACAGAGAATCAGACAAATTATGCTACCCTCAAAATACAACACTGCCCCTTTAAGACAAAAAAAGCTCTTTATCTGACTTGCTTTTCAAAGATGTCTAGAAGTGCACACATTTTTTAATCTAGAAGTGCACACATTTTTAAGCAATCCCGCCCCCATTGTTGACTACAAATGATCTATAACTGGGCTARTAACTCACTAACTAGCAAAGGATATGAACACATGTAAAAATGTGCACACATCGCTACATGTAGCTCTCGCTTTGATCTCAAAACAAGCGCATCTACTCACGACCGCTGATGCTGTAAAAACAGTCCAGTTCAAAGTGAATGGCACAGATCCATATATGGCAATGGTCTATTTGCATATAGGCCTACTGCAGCTCTGATTGGTTATGGTGCACCGGTCTGTGTAGAGAACGTGCCTGAGTCGTGCCTGTCAATGCAATATATATGCCTTTGTTATATGTTATATACTGCCTGTTTGGCCCTGTCCGGGGGTATCGTCGGACGGGACCACAGTGTCTCCCGACCCCTCCTATCTCAGCCTCCAGTATTTATGCTGCAGTAGTTTGTGTCGGGGGGCTAGGGTCAGTCCATTTTCTGGAGTATTTCTCCTGTCTTATCTGATGTCCTGTGTGAATTTAAGTAATTCTCTCTCTTGTTCTCTCTTTTTCTTTCTCTCTTTCTCTCTTTCTTTCTCTCTCTCGGGGGACCTGAGCCCAAGGACCACGCCACAGGACTACCTGTCCTGATGACTCCTTGCTGTCCCCAGTCCACCTGGCCGTGCTGCTGCTCCAGTTTCAACTGTTCTGCCTGCGGCTATGGAACCCTGACCTGTTCACCGGACGTGCTACCTGTCCCAGACCTGCTGTTTTCAACTCTCTAGAGACAGCAGGAGCGGTAGAGATACTCTGAATGATCGGCTATGAAAAGCCAACTGACATTTACTCCTGAGGTGCTGACCTGTTGCACCCTCTACAACCACTGTGATTATTATTATTTGACCCTGCTGGTCATCTATGAACATTTGAACATCTTGGCCATGTTCTGTTATAATCTCCACCCGGCACAGCCAGAAGAGGACTGGCCACCCCTCACAGCCTGGTTCCTCTCTAGGTTTCTTCCTAGGTTCTGGCCTTTCTAGGGAGTTTTTCCTAGCCACCGTGCTTCTACACCTGCATTGCTTGCTGTTTGGGGTTTTAGGCTGGGTTTCTGTACAGCACTTTGTGACATCAGCTGATGTAAGAAGGGCTTTATAAATAAATTTGATTGATTGAATATAATCCTACTCCGATGCGTTCTGCCTACAAAATCTCTTGTATAGTTAGTTTTGCATACTACGTCTTGCACAGTTCGTTTTGTTTTGGTATGTTGCATTGAAAGTGGATTATACTGCGTTGGTTCGATCACAATTCCCACAGTAAAGGTAAACGTTGATAGTCTTACGAACGGGGGAAACTCTATAAAGTTGACTGAAGTTCAAACTCATGCTTGACTGCCCGCACTGATATTTCTTCTAAGTGGCAGTCCCTGGGGAGCTAAACAGAACATTAGATATAACATATGTAATTACGCTGTAACAAGTATTGTAATTAATTTTAATAATTCATAGTTACACTAAACTAACAACATGAAACTGGTGGTAATTGCAGTCTGTAATTACAGAAATGTAACAACGAATGCTTGTTCAAGTTCCCGATAGCAACCGAATGCACATTTATTTCAGTCTGCACGAACCACATTGATGATACCCAGGCACCGGTCGACCTTTCGTTTGAAATGCATTGAAGCTTATGAGCGCTATTGCAAAAACGAGGGGTTTACATATACTGTATATATTTTTTTTAAATAGTTAAATAATTGAATGCTACATTTGACCTTGAAAGCAACTGTAGCAAAGGATGGCAGGGCTTGACAACGGGTGAATTACTTTATTAAGCATCAAAAAAACATTTTTAACACATTAATAAAAAGTTATGGCTCTTAATAAACAGTTATTCATAAAATTGTGAGATAGTCATTCAGCGCTGGCCAAATTGTGAGCCCATTAAGCTTGGTTGAATAATGGTTAATAAATGCACAAAATGGTCGTAAGACAACCTCTTATTTCATCATGTAACCTTGCAAGGGTTTCACGATTGACGAACATTCTCACTTTTGGATGGGATGCATTATTTATAAATTAAACTGTCCAGTGTTTACCGATTTCTATTAAATATTACTTATAATTACTTAAAATATGAGTGAAATAGTTTTCCTTCCATTTTTTTCATTAACTTCTCTGGGATATGTGGGACGCTAACRTCCCACTTGGCCAAAAGCCAGTAAAAAATTAATTAATTAATTAAGCCAAATTCAAATAATTACTATAAAAATCAAACTTTCATGAAATCACACATGAAAGATACCAAATTAAAGCTACACTTGTTGTGAATTCAAATAGGCTTTACGAGGAAAGCACACCAAACGATTATGTTAGGTCAGAGCCAAGTCACAGAAATACACAGCCATTTTTCCAGCCAAAGAGAGGAGTAACAAAAAGCAGAAATAGAGATAAAATGAATCACTAACCTTTGATGATCTTCATCAGATGACACTCATAGGACTTCATGTTACACAATACATGTATGTTTTGTTCGGTAAAGTTCATATTTATATCCAAAAATCTGAGTTTAGGCGGGATGCTACTGTCTCACTTGGCCAAAAGCCAGAGAAAATGCAGAGCGCCAAATTCAAATAAATTACTATAAAAATCAAACTTTCATTAAATCACACGAAAGACACCAAATTAAAGATACACTGGTTGTGAATCCAGCCAACATGTCAGAATTCAAATGGGCTTTTGGCGAAAGCAAACGATGCTATTATCTGAGTATAGCAACAGAGTAAAGAAAGAGAGAGAAGCATATTTCAACCCTGCAGGCGCAACACAAAACGCAGAAATAAAAATATAATTATTGCYTTACCTTTGACGAGCTTCTGTTGTTGGCACGCCAATATGTCCCATAAACATCACAAATGGTCCTTTTGTTCGATTAATTCCGTCGATATGTATCCAAAATGTCCATTTATTTGGCGCGTTTGATCCAGAAAATCAAACGCGACTACAAAATATCTCAAAAGTTACCTGTAAACTTTGCCAAAACATTTCAAACTACTTTTGTAATACAACTTTAGGTATTTTTTTAACGTAAATAATTGATAAAATTGAAGACGGGATGATCTGTGTTCAATACAGGATTAAAACAAACTGTAGCTAGTGACCCTAGTGACCCTAGTTCAAGATGGCCGTACTTCTTCATTACACAAAGGTAAAAACCTCAACCAATTTCTAAAGACTGTTGACATCCAGTGGAAGCGGTAGGAACTGCAAGAAGGTCAATTAGAAATCTGGATTCCCAATGAAACTCCATTGAAAAGAGAGTGACCTCAAAAAAATATATAGCTGAATGGTTTGTCCTCGGGGTTTTGCCTGCTAAATAAGTTCTGTTATACTCACAGACATGATTCAAACAGTTTTAGAAACTTCAGAGTGTTTTCCATCCAAATATACTAATGATATGCATATCTTCTCTTCTGGGGATGAGTAGCTGGCAGTTGAATTTGGGTATGCTTTTCATCCAAACGTGAAAATGCTGCCCCCTATCCTAGAGAAGTTAAGTATGTTACCCCAACAACAGAATGGTGTGGGCATATATAGGTCATAAAAAATATTCACGCAAGTAGACCACTGATTGGCCAGTTCATCCTCCTCTTGATCGCTGATTGGCCAGCTCATCCTCCTCGGGGAGATGACGACATGTTCTATGAGGAAATACAAAGCATTTGTTTGAGGTGGGGTTTTTGAAGGGGTTTTTTCTCTCCAATTTATACTTTGGCCACAAATACCAGTACAGATGTCGGATTTTAATATGACCCATTTCGTCAGAGATTGATTGATGAGGTTTTGATGTTTGTGTGCTGTGCCTTTTTTTCTCTACACATAGTGTTGTGTGTTCCTACCAAACAACACAACTTTAGTTTCATCTGTCCACAGAATATTTTGCCAGTAGCGCTGTGGAACATCCAGGTGCTCTTTTGCGAACTTTTTTGGACAGCAATGGCTTCTTCCATGGTGTCCTCCCATGAACACCATTCTTGTTTAGTGTTTTTTACGTATTGTAGACTTGTCATCAGAAATGTTAGCATCTTCCAGAGATTTCTGTAAGTCTTTAGCTGACACTCTAGGATTCTTCTTAACCTCATTGAGCATTCTGCGCTGTGCTCTTGCAGTCATCTTTGCAGGACGGCCACTCCTAGGGAGAGTAGCAACAGTGCTGAAATTTCTCCATTTATAGACAATTTGATTTACCGTGGACTGATTTTTAGAGATACTTTTGTAACCCTTTCTAGCTTTATGCAAGGCAGCAATTCTTTAATCTTAGGTCTTCTGAGATCTYTTTTGTTCGAGGCATGGTTCACATCAGGCAATGTTTCTTGTGAAATGCAAACTCAAATTTGTGAGTGTTTTTTATGGGGCAGGGCAGCTCTAACCAAAATCTCCAATCTCGTCTCATTGATTCGACTCCAGGTTAGTTGACTCCTGACTCCAATGAGCTTTTGGAGAAGTCATTAGACTAGGGGTTCACATACTTTTTCTAACCTACACTGTGAATGTTTAAATGATGTATTCAATATAGACAAGAAAAATACAATAATTTGTGTGCTATTAGTTTAAGCACACTATGTTTGTCTATTGTTGTGACTTCGATTGAAGATCAAATGTTATGTCAAATTTATGCAGAAATCCAGGTAATTCCAAAGGGTTCACATACTTTTTCTTGCCACTGCATCTGACACGAATAACAAGTAACAGAATCAATTCCCTCAGTACCTATTAATGAATGAAGTTGACACCGACCAGAATAATTATCCTATGGTATAAGGTCCTCCTCTTGTATATTGCTTGGTCCATCATTTTGAACATGACAGGTAAGCTTGCATGCAAGATATCATACAGGCTACGATTTTTTGACATTTTACTGACTGTTTAAGAATGATTAATAGCCAGAATAGTGGTGTTTCAACGTAAAGCTAATATTGCATTAGAGCTGTTCATATTTTATTTTTATTTTCTAACGAGTAGGCTTGATTCATTCATACAACTATCACAACCGAGCATATTATTAAATGACACCAATGTTCAAGATAACATGGTTGTATGGTTGTAACATGGTTGTATATTCATTGAAAACGAATATTGAAATGTGATATGATGTAATCTAAATAGATTATGCCTAGGCTACTGTATCCTAATGTAAGCTACATGCATTGGCTATAAAACAAATACTGGCATGGGATAAAGGATAACATAATTATATAAATGCATATCAAACAGGAATATATGTTCAATGAAATGAATACAGTATTGTCATATTATTGATACCTTTCTCTCTCCTTGCCGGGGATTAGACAGATGAACTGTAGTCACCGGATGCCCAAGCCCCAAAAAGAAACGTGAAGACATCAACACTAAAAGTTCAAATGTTTATTGGTTTTCCTGTGTCTGTGTATGAGTCCTTAAAACACAGTCCATTGTACAAAATAAGTAATTTCCAAGTGAGGGATATAAAGGAGATTAACCTCCAACATTCATAAATTGTTCAGTACATGAGGGCAAATTTAGTCTTGACACCCATATGTTTTTTTTATAGACAGGACAGGAGTTTACAGGTTTTTGTTCCAGCCCTTGACTAAAAGCATAATTCAACACATTTTTGTCTATATTGAAGACTTGCACACCGTGCAATCCGCTGGGACAGAAATCACGTCTGTATTTTAGAATGAGCTTTACAATGTCCTGACAAATCTGCATTATAAAAAATAACATGGGTGAATCCATTTCTAATTTCAGTGCTGGTTCAAGTCGCTGAAGCCACAATTACCTTTATTAATGTGCAATCGTTTTGTTAACAGTTTTGTATATTTTTAGGCTTGGTATAGTTGTTTACAGTAAAAGTAGAATAACTTAGCCTCTAATTTTAACTAGTAACACCAACCCCAATGGTGCAACACAATAGGGGATGAGAAAGGATCATTATTAGTATAATGCTAGCTGTGTACCATAACAACTAGGTAGCTAGGCCTAGCAATAGGCCTAAACCCTAAATGATAGAAATCATGATAATAATGATAGCAGACATATTGGAGGAAGGATTCTATACCGTCTCTGATTATAGCTAGCTAGTAGGCTAATTGTTGTGTATTTGCTAAATTGTCATACGTTATTTTTCTCCACCACAGATTTCCATAAGGTCTCAGAGTCCAGAAAGAAACAGATGAAGACAGATCTTTGTCGATTTCCTAGCCTATACACGTGCTAGCCTAGACATGTGCACTATCGTCTAGGATCAATGGTTCTTCACAGGTCACAAAAGGGTTCTTTACTCTTTTAATGATAATTTAAATGTAGGGGAGGCGGTTTATTCAAATATTTGGGGGTGTGCTTTGCACACAGCTCTGTTTGTTCTTTATAGAAACATTCTGCATAAAGGTTCTATAAAATAACCATAAAAAAGGGTTCTATATAGACCCAAAAAGGGTTGTAACCAAAGCCGAACCGTTTTTGAATATGTAACCTGTTATATAAAAGTGATAATGCCCTCGAAGCCGGTGTATGGAGGATATTTTGGCACGGTTTGCCGGCCCTTGACGGACAATATACCCTCCAAACATTGTCTTCTCTGGCATTATCACTTAAGTACCCCTCAAGATACACAGGATTTAGCTCGTTAAAATTAAGTGTAACAACTAGTAATTACATTTTACTTATACAGATAGTACTCTGTGGTGTACTAGTGGGTTTATCTTCCCACTTGGATGGTAAAGGAGACTCAGGTTGTCATAATGGGAAACATATACATTAACTATAAGTCATTTTTAAATGTATAATCTGGGATGACACCCGTATGGTAGACCCCAGTCAGAGAGGTTGACGTATATCTGATCTGTTTTTGTAAACTCAACCAAGTTAACCCAGATTATACACTTTTGGGGTTAACTTCCTAGCAACAATATGGAGATTTTAAAGAGTGTACATTTACGGGTTGGTAATTAGAGCATAGTGAGCCTTCAACCTTTCTAATCTTGGACACCCAGTGCAACTGTCCACAAGAGATTACAACCTTGTGAAAGTTGTTACTGAATCGGATGCTGTCGAGAAGAAACAAAACACTAAATTGGTGAATTTAGTGGAAACTTGCCCACATGTAAAAAGCATGGTAACACGCATTTGCTGTACAACTCTGTAATTATCGACTGTAACAATCACAAGTTACATGCTGTTTTTATAGTGTAACTATGAATTATTACGTTTAACTACAATACTTATAGTGTAATTACACATGTTATAGTTATAGTGTAATTACACATGTTATTACATTTTAATAAGGACCCCTTAAAATGTAGTGTTACCAGGTACTCTATGTCTCTAAGCATGTCAATGAATGAGCATACGTATGAATGTGCAATGATCCAGATATCACTGAGTCCACAGAAAGCCAAGTTAACAAACAGATCACCGACCATTTCGAGTCCCACCGTACCTTCTCTACTATGCAATCTGGTTTCCGAGCTGGTCATGGGTGCACCTCAGCCACGCTCAAGGTCCTAAACGATATCATAACCGCCATAGATAAAAGACAGTACTGTGCAGCCGTTTTCATCGACCTGGCCAAGGCTTTCGACTCTGTCAATCACCGCATTCTTATCGGCAGACTCAATAGCCTTGGTTTCTCAAATGACTGCCTCACCTGGTTCACCAACTACTTCTCAGACAGAGTTCAGTGTGTCAAGCGGAAGCCTGTGTCAAAGACCTCTGGCAGTTCTTATGGGTATGCCACAGGGTTCAATTCTCGGGCCTACTCTTTCTCTGTATATACCAATAATGTCACTCTTGCTGCTGGTAATTCTCTGATCCACCTCTACGCAGACACACACATTCTGTATACATCTGGCCCTTCCTGGACCACTAGTGTTAACAAACCTCCAAACGAGCTTCAATGCCATTCAACACTCCTTCCATGGCCTCCAACTGCTCTTAAATGCTAGTAAAACTAAATGCATGCTCTTCAACCGATTGCTGCCCGAACCTGCCCACCCGCCTAGCATCACTACTCTGGACGGTTCTGAATTAGAATATGTGGACAACTACAAATACCTAGGTGTCTGGTTAGACTGCAAACTCTCCTTCCAGATGCACATTAAGCATCTCCAATACAAAATTAATCTAGAACCGGCTTCCAATTTCGCAACAAAGCCTCCTTCACTCATGCTGCCAAACATACCCTCGTAAAACTGACTATCCTACCGATCCTCGACTTTGACGATGTCATTTACAAAATAACCTCCAACACTACTCAGCAAATTGGATGTAGTCTATCGCAGTGCCATCCATTTTGTCACCAAAGCCCCATATACTACCCACCCCTGCGACCTGTATGCTCTCGTGGGCTGGCCCTCGCTACATATTCGTTGCCAAACCCACTGGCTCCAGGTCATCTAGTCTTTGCTAGGTAAAGCCCCGCCTTAGCTCACTGGTCTCCATAGCAACACACACCCGTAGCAAGCGCTCCAGCAGGTATATTTCACTGGTCATCCCCAAAGCCAACACCTCCTTTGACCGCCTTTCCTTCCAGTTCTCTGCTGCCAATGACTGGAACAAATTGCAAAAATCACTTAAGCTGGAGATTTATATCTCCCTCACTAACTTTAAACATCCGCTGTCAGAGCAGCTTACCAATCACTGTACCTGTACACAGCCCATCTGTAAATAGCACACCCAACTACCCCATATTATTATTTAATTTTTTGCTCTTTCGCACCCCAGTATCTCTACTTGCACATCATCATCTGCACATCTATCACTCCAGTGTTAATGCTAAATTGTAATTATTTCGCCACTATGGCCTATTTATTGCCTTACCTCCCTAACCTTACTACATTTGCACACACTGTACATCGATTTTTCTATTGTGTTTTTGACTGTACGTTTGTTTATCCCATGTGTAACTCTGTGTTGTTGTTTTTGTCGTAGTGCTTTGCTTTATCTTGGCCAGGTCGCAGTTGTAAATGATTTAACCAGGTAGGCCAGTTCTCAACTGGCCTACCTGGTTAAATAAAGGTGAAATAAAACATTTAAAAATGTAAAAAGTCCAGAGCTCTTTCATGGTGTGGAGGGCTATGGTATACATGATCAAAGACCAAACAGTGAATGGCTTGTGGCATATAACTATGTAACTAACGGTAACACTTAATAACTAACTATGTAACAAAGTCTCAGACTGGAATCATTATCCGCTCAGGACTCAGGAGTAGAAATCTTCAGGTCTTACTTCCAGAAAGAAACAAGTAAGATCAAATGCAGTGCGAGGTCTACATATTTTCAATTCATCAAGTGTGACTTATGTTTAGCATGTCTTTCACCATACACATTTTGTGTGTGTGTGTGTGTGTGTGTGNTTTTGTGTGTGTGTGTGTGTGTGTGTGTGTGTGTGTGTGTGTGTGTGTGTGTGTGTGTGTGTGTGTGTGTGTGTGTGTGTGTGTGTGTGTGTGTTTAGTTAAAGACTGCCTGGAAGCAAACAGCCATGGTGTGCAGTTTCACTACTTCCGTGCACTCATGAAGTGATCAAGTACTCTTAACTGCTCTACTGAAATTATGTAAATCAGTTATTCAAATTCTGTAAATAGATCGTTTCTGTTGTTATGCTAATCCTTGAATCCAAACAAAGATATTAAATCAAGTAGACCTATGACTGTATAAACACAACAAGAGAAACCTTCAAAAAGACATGCTGAACCTAAAATAGCATTTGTTTTCTCTTTGATTGAGCCTGCCTGAAGTGCCAGATGGGCAGTCATTGAACTTTCGGGACTCTTCCAGTTGGTCCATTGTGCCAGGCAGACTCTATCAAGTGCAGCTGAAGTATTTGAAAGAAACAATATAGGCTGTTATTTGAACCCAGGTCTGGAGTGATGGACAAGGGTGTTCAAGGGGACAGGGGGAGACCTGCTGTTTCACTTACTGGGTTTCCGTCTGGTCCTGGTGGTCCCCGCTCGCCAAAGTCCCCGGGAAACCCCTGAGTAGACAAACACAGAGAGAGGAGAGAACAGACATGTTATCACTCTGTATAGTACAGGGGTAGCACAGAGCTCTTACACACTATGGGAGAAACATAGAAACACAACAGTCTGCAATGCAGCAGGCAACCAAATAGCAGCAATAGAAATAGAATGTACTAGACCATAATTGACATGGCCAACCATTACATACCGTTATTTTCCCAAACCCAGAGTTGACCGTGAGAAAATGTTCTTGGAATATTAGGCTTCCGAGTATCAATCACATTGGTGTGGCTATTATCCACAAAGCTACAGTATTCCATAAAGTGCACTATCGTGTTTTATGTTGCTTAACATTCAGTTCAACACAGCAGCAGATAAAAACACCGTGATGATGATCATAATTATACTCATAGTGGGTGTTTGTTAATGTATGATTAACACATTTCCCACTGTTTTGTTACTGTACATATTGACAAAATACACTGAACAAAAATATGAACACAGCATGTAAAGTGTTGGTACAATGTTTCGTGAACTGAAATAAAAGACCCCGAAATTTCCATACGCACAAAAAGATGATTTCTCTAAAATTTTGTGCACAAATTTGTTTCCATTTCTGTGAGTGTGCATTGCTTCTTTCCCAAGAAAATCCTTCCACCTGACAGGTGTGGCATATAAAGAAGCTGATTAAACAGCAGGATAATTACACAGGTGCATCTTGTGATGGGGACAATAAAAGGCCACTCTAAAAATGCAGTTTTGTCACACAACACAATGCCATAGATGTCTCAAGTTTTGAGGGAGCATGCAATTGTCCACCAGAACTGTTGGCAGATAATGAAATGTTCATTTCTCTACCATAAGCCACCTCCAATGTCGTTTTAGAGAATTTGGCAGTACGTCCAACTGGCCTCACAACCTCAGAGCATGTGTATGGCGTTGTGTGGGCAAGTGGTTTGCTGATGTCGACTTTGTGAACAGAGTGACCAATGGTTGCAGTGGAGTTACTGGCAAGCATAAGCTATGGACACTAACACAATTGCATTTTATCAATGACAATTTGAATGCACAGAGATATCGTGACGAGATCCTGAGGCCCATTGTCGTGCCATTCATCCGCTGCGATCACCTCATGTTTCAGCATGATAATGCACAGCCCCATGTCTCAAGGATCTGTACACAATTCCTGGAAGCTGAAAATGTCCCAGCACTTCCATGGCCTGCATACTCACCAGACATGTCACCCATTGAGTATGTTTGGGATGCTCTGGATCGACGTGTACGACAGCGTGTTCCAGTTCCCGCCAATATCTAGCAACTTTGCACAGCCATTGAAGAGGAGTGGGACAACATTCCACAGGCCACAATCAACAGCCTGATCAACTCTATGTGAAGGAGATGTGTTGCGCTGCATGAAGCAAATGATGATCACATCAGATACTGACTGGTTTTCTGATCCACACCCCTACCTTTTTTTAAAGGTATTTGTGACCAACAGATGCATATCTGTATTCCCAGTSATGTGAAATCCATAGATTAGGGCCTAATTTACTTATTTCAATTGACTGATTTCCTTATACGAACTGTAGGTCAGTAAAATCTTTAAAATTGTTGCATGTTGCATTTATATTTTTGTTCAGTATACATTCACATTCTCAAAACACAAATTCTTATCACCACTAGTCCCATGTTTCTCCACACTGCAGTTTTGTATGAACCAAACACAAAGTCAGCACTCAGTTAGCGAACTCCATCCCCTTCGTAGAGGTTCGCGGAATAAAACCCCAAGCAAGCAACAATTCAAGCTGCACCCTGCAAACAAGCTCCTTGGTCTCTTCATTGCTAGTAGACTTCGTGCGGCGGCATGACATTCCATGGCTGAGTGTTTGGGAGGGCTCCATGCTGCGCTGAGCCTCGCTGGCAGGAGCCCTAACCAGCCTGGGGGCTGACTGGCCTGGCTCTGGATCTGCTGACTGGGCTCTTCCCTTTCCTCCTCCCGCCTCCAACTGTTCCATTATAGAATCAGAGAACAAGAGCCGTGATGCTCCGATAGGCTAGACTAAGGCTCTGGGAGGCTGAGGGTTCTGCTAGGCCACACGCTCAACGTGTGCTGCTTGTCCCGTTGCCAAGGTCAACAACAACCTGCTACTGCTTCAGCTTCGGTGTTCACCTTTCTCCACACACAGGAGACAAGCGCTGTAGTTAGTGTATTATACTGTCTGCATGATGAATGGCACTATTAGTAGAGGTCTTCTAGCCCCACAGAGTGGGATGGAAAATGTAACATTAGATGAAGCTATGGAGATCTTACAGGCAGTTCTATTATATGACATATTATTCAGATATATAGTCTAAATGTTTCTGTGGCAGGCAATCTTGAGTAAAGCATTAGTCAAAGATCTGGGAGAAAGTAATAAGTTGGTAATTGCTGCAATGTGATGCCATTGAAAATGTGGAAAACTCCACTTCTCTCCAAAACTCCAATAGTACACTCTTAAAAAAAAGTTGCTATCAAGAGCTTAAAAGGGTTCTTTAGCTTTCCCCATCGGATAAGCCTTTAAAGAACCATTTTTGGTACCATGTAAAATCCTTTCCACAGAGGGTTCTCCCTGTAACCAAAAAGGGTTCTACCTGGAACTAAAAAGCGGTTTCTTATGGAGACAGCCAAAGAATCGTTTGGAACTCTTTTTTCTACGAGTGTACTGGTTTAAACAAAAACATATGACTCCTCCTCAGCTCTTGCATTGTTTTTAACTCAAAGGTGTTACTTGAAAGATTGTAGGTAGTATGACCTCTGCTGCAAGGTAATGCATCTGATTCCACATTCGATGAACTGTCATATGCAAGGTGCCACTGAACTTCCGCTAGTTACTGTGAAAAGATGTTCAGAGGACTGAATGTAAAGAGGCAAAACTAACTACTGAAGATGAGAAGGAGAAGGAGAAAGGCTGATATGGCACCACAGAGACAAACACACCGAGATGCCATCGTCAAATGCAGAAGCAGCACTCTCCTCAACATCTATTGCTGCTCTGTGCCAGCTTTAATTCTTGTTTCAATGACCATCATCAGTTTAATAAACCACTTCATCATGTACCATTGTAAAGCTATGCTTGGAAAAATATCTCTATTACATAAGTCATTGGGAACATCAGGATTTTCCATGTAAGCACAACTCAATATGTTTATGGGAGAATTGAAAATTCCCATGCAGGCGCCAATGAATATACTTCCCTGGTCTGTGGCTAGCTGCTCTGGAATTCCAAAACCAAAAGTTCCTTCACCACATTGCACATTGCGCCAATGTAATGGACTTTGTAATAGTCTTTAGATGAACAAAATACAAAACACAGATATGCTCTGTGAACTACCCTTTGAATGAATGCCATTCAGATCTCAATGATATCAATGTTCAACATTAAATGATTAAATATATAAGTAGAACTTGGTGTTAATCATATGTAATAATATACACTGAACAAAAATATAAATGCAACATACAACAATTTATAATATTTTACTGAGTTACAGTTCATATAAGGAATTCAGTCAATTTAAATCAATTCACTATACATTTCACATGACTGGGAACACAGACATGCATCTATTGGTCACAGATACCTTAAAAAAAAGTAGGGGCATGGATCAGAAAACCAGTCAGTATCTGGTGTGACTACCATTTGCCTCATGAAGTGTGACACATTTCCTTCGCATAGAGTTGATCAGGCTGTTGATTGTGTCCTGTGGAATGTTGTCCCACTCCTCTTCAAAGGCTGTGCGAAGTTGCTGGATCTTGGTGGGAACTGGAACACGCTGTCGTACACGTCGATCCAAAGCATCCCAAACATGCTCAATGGTGACATGTCAGGCGAGTAGCAGGCCATGGAAGAACTGGGAAATTTTCAGATTCCAGGAATAGTGTACAGATCCTTGCGACATGGGGCAGTGTATTATCATGCTGAAACATGAGGTGATGGTGGCGGATGAATGTCATGACAATGGGCCTCAGGATCTCATCAAGGTATCTCTGTGCATTCACATTTTCAGCAATAAAATGCAATTGTGTTTGTTGTCTGTAGCTTATGCTGCCTGTCCATACCATAACCCCATCATGGGTCACTCTGTTCACAACGTTGACATCAGCAAACTGCTTGCCCACTTGACGCCATGCACGATGTCTGCCTTCGGCACGGTACAGTTGAAACTGTGATTTATCCGTGAAGCGCACACTTCTCCAACATGCCAGTGGCTATTGAAGGTTTGCATTTGCCCACTGAAGTCAGTTACAACGTCAAACTGAAGTCAGGTCAAGACTGGTGAGGACAACGAGCAAGCAGATGCAGTTTCTGAGACAGTTTCTGCAGAAATTCTTTGGTTGTGCAAACCCACAGTTTCATCAGCTGTCCGGATGGCTGGTCTCAGATGACCCCGCAGGTGAAGAAGCCAGATGTGGAGGTCCTGGGCTGATGTGGTTACACATGGTCTGYGGTTGTGAGGCTGGTTGGACGTACTGACAAATTCTCTAAACCGATGTTCGGAGGCGGCTTAGTGTAGAGAAATTAACATTAAACATTCAACATTCATCTCTAGTGGATATTCCTGCAGTCAGCATGCCAATTGTACGCTCCCTCAAAACAGCTGAGGCATTGTGTTGCGTGACAAAACTGCACAATTTAGAGTGACCTTTTATTGTCCCCAGCACAAGGTACACATGTGTAATGATCATGCTGTTTAAACAGCTTCTTGATATGCCACACCTGTCAGGTGGATGGATTATCTTGGCAAAGGAGAAATGTTCACTAACAGGGATGTAAACAAATTTGTGCACAAAATCTGAGAGAAATAGGCTTTTTGTGCGTAGAGAAAATTTGTGGGATCTTTTATTTCAGCTCATTAAATAAGGGTCCAACACTTTACATGTTGCGTTTATATTTTTGTTCAGTGTATAATCACTGGGATATTTGGCAATAGTGTCAATTGGTGCCATAGTTGTACTCCTTCCAACTCTCATCCTATATTTACTCATTATAGTTTACAATTGGCTCATTCATCCCCCTCCTCTCCCCTGTAACTATTCCCCAGGTCGTTGCTGCAAATGAGAACGTGTTCTCAGTCAACTTACCTGGTAAAATAACGGTAAAATAAAATAAAATAAATAAATAAATGATATACTGAATAGACTATGGAAATATACAGACTTATGACTCAAGGGGTAGCCATCTCCAGAGTGAAAAGACAAATCTTCCCCTCTGGTTGTGTGGAGGTTACCACAACACAAATCCCAGATTTATGGCTAAAGTCAAGGGGGTCCATACACACTCAAGACTTCCTGTGAATAATAGACATGCCATGCCCACTAAATTACCCTAGACCTACAACTTCTAGGTATCAGAGAATGGAAAAAATAACAGTTGATTTCAAAGTATTGGAATTGTTATAAAAAGTATTTTGAGAGAAAACTTTACCGGCCTACCCATCTTGCCCTTCTTGCCACGAACACCAGGAATACCCTAAGGAGGTAGAGAAAAAAAGGGATGAAAGAAGGAAGGAAGGAAGAAGAGGAAAGGCAGAAGAGAAGAAAGACCAAGAAGAGGAGACAAAATGTAAATATTTCATGTTTATTTTACAAGTAGATTATGAATGGTTCTTAAACATAGCCTACTAAAACCAATAAATAATATCAAACATGTCCAAAGAGACTCTCTCTACTATAGACTACAATTTTGCACCACTGGCCTGAGTCCTTCTGGGAATATGAGTCTATGAGTTCTGGTCAGGCTAATCCGAAGCAGCTCTTGCTCCAGCTCCTTAGTATTAGCTCCTGACTATTATCCCAAACAGTAGGGATGGCTGGAATTCCACCAGAGCTTGATCCTGTCCAAATATTGTGAGAAGGGCCTAGGGCTACTCCAGTCATCTCTTGGTGGTTTGGTGGAGCGTGCTTACTGGCATTTCATCCAGTGTAAGCACCTTTATTTCACAAACGTTTAAACTCACTAAGAGTCAGACCTGACAATCGTGACTGACAACTAATGCCCATAGAAGGGTTTTCAGCTATTGTGCATTTCCCCCCATAGGACTAAGACATGTACAGTAGGGTGTTGTTTGCCTTGCTAATGCATGAAGTAGTAGTAGTAGTAGTAGTTACAAGAGGTAGAAATCATCCTTTTCTTGGAATGTAACGCTTTTAGTATCTTTGTCATATTCCTATTTTGAGTACTGTATTAAGAGTTATTCTGGACTACTTACTCTCTCACCATCAGGTCCAGGAAGGCCAAAAAGCCCAGCGATTCCTATGAAACCCTGCAAAGAGAGTTGTGGAATTGGGGCGAGAGAAGGAGGGGGGGGGGGGGGGGAAGGGAAAGGGGGAGGGGGGAAAAGAGGGTAGAGTTAGAGCATAGGAAAGAAGTGAAGAAAGGGATAGGATGAATGGATTGAAAGGGATTAGGGATGAGGAACAAAGAAAATACACATTAGAATGAAGTGCTATACATCTCTTCTTTGGTATCATCCCATCAGTGTTGCTTTAGTCATTTTTGGGGAGTTTCTGTTGGCTCCAGGCAGGTGGCTCTTCATGAAGAACCAAGCCTTGAGGCAAGTGTATATGCCCATGGACTGCATGGTGCTGCCTTCCACGATGTAGTCCAAGGGCACATACCCTCACGTCAGGGATCTCTGATGAGTCCGGTCCAAGGGTGCTGCTCAGGGATGGAGGGTGAGAGAGATGGAGGAATGGAAGGAGGAGAGGGAGGAGAGAGAGGGGGAGAGCAGGGGAACTGAAGAACAACAGGTGATACAAATGTTAAAGGGAAAAAATACATGAACTGGACCATGTTGAGTTTCAGATTAGCTATACAAGCAACAACAACAACACCAGCAACAACAATTTACATTCAGGCAACAATTGATTCAAGACAGTATTCAACAGAAAGTATTTTCTTGCTAATTGCTTGTACAGTACTTTAAATGTCTTGTTGTACCAACATCACCATAACATCATCACAKAAAACTCTGCAATTGTAATCATACCCAGCTAGCACATTTGGTTCCTTGGAAGTTGTGGAAACATATGTTTTTGGTTTGGGAATGAAGCATTTTCTGACCGGGAAACTGAACGTTTTTTAAACAGAAGTGAAAGAAGTGAGAACAGAATTGAAAATTTTGCCTGTTCTGGAAGAAATTAAAAAGTTAAGTTACATGGAGATTCTGAGAACATTTTACTCTGGGATGTTTTATTAACACTCTGAGAAGGGAAGTTATAGGTTATTTTTAGGTTTTTGAATAACTTCCTTAATGTTTCATTAAGACTTTTAATAACCCTACTAGTTTATTTTGGGTTAACTTTTTGGAAGCACAGATGGATATTCATTTCATTAGATATTAGTCATGTGAACACATTTATTTTTTTATTGTGACACAGCATCAGTGAGATTTGAACACATCTGTTCTCTTTCCATGGAATTAATCCACTGCGCCACCAGGATAGAGCTAGCATRCCATATTTAATAKAATTTTTATGTTAATTTTAGTACATTTTGGGTATTTTACCCCCTTTTTCGTGATATCCAATTACGATCTCATCTCATCACTGCAACTCCCCAATGGGTTCGGGAGAGGCGAAGGTCGAATCATGCGTCCTCCGAAACATGACCCGCAAAACTGCGCTTCTTAACACCCGCCCGCTTAACCCGGAAGCCAGCTGCACCAATGTGACGAAGGAAACACCATTCGCTAGTTCTGTCATTGTACTAAAATTCCCACAGAAGAATGTTGTTTCTTAAAATTCTCGGAACAATTTAAGAACATTACTTTAATCAGAACCATGAGGAAACSCRTAGGAAACGTTATGCTGAAGTACTGAAATGCCCACAGAAGAACGTTGTTGTTAAATGTTCTTGGAACTATTTGAGAACATGACTTTAAATAGAACCATGAAGAAACCAGTAGGAAACGTTATGCTTCAGTACTGAAATTCCCACAGAAGAACGTTGTTTCTTAACACTGAACTATTAGCGAGAATTCCCAATGACAAACTAGTTGGAAAACATTCCTAGAACATTACCAACATTGAAATTAAATGTAACCATGKTTGAACTTTGARGAAACGTTCTGTTAAAGTAATGAAATAACKAGAAAATAAAGTTTTTTTAGTCAAGTTCCTTAAATGTGTTAATAATATTCCAAAGCCAAGCAACTATCCTTCACCATGTCCAGAAAGTTCTGGGAAGATGGTATGCAAAATAACCATAGGACGACTGCGCTCTAACCAAGCTCTAAGAACGTTATGTGCTAGCTGGGTGGTGAGTTAACAGGGCTGTCTTGGACAAATGGCATTTATATCATGTATATTTTTATGTGACCACTCTGGTTCTATTGATTCATATAACATGCTTTTCACAGTTCATTTAACACAGCAATTGGCAAGAGAGTCTGGAACAAAGTCATCTTCAGAGTGGGGTGTACTTTACTGTAAAAACAGAGGAATTGACTGTATGGCGTTTATCTTTGTCTGTATACACCTTACTGTGAATCTGACCTGGGTTCAAATAGTATTTGTTTCCGTTCAAATACTTTGTGCATTTAATAATATATGCCATTTAGCACAGACGCTTTTATCCAAAGCCACTTACAGTCATGCGTGCAAACATTGTACATATGGGTGACATCAGCGGGAATCGAACCCACGACCCAGCCTGTCTAGGGTATCAGATGGATGGGTTTTGCACTTTTGGGACTCAATGAAGTGTAGCTAAATTATTTATGAAAAAACAATGAATACTTAAACCCAGGTCTGCTGTCAATCTGTTACATGGATATGTTGAGCATGCAGGCACTTTGGCTGACAGTGATGCTCTTTGGCCATTGAGAGAAGTCAACATCTTCTAGTGATGACTGTATAGGCAGTGTATTTATACCGTAGTAAACAGAACATGATAAAAATCTAAACAAACAGGGCTCATTTAGTAAGTAGGTTCATCCTGTATATATCAGTCTATGATTACAAAGATATAACATATCAGAGGGATTGCACTAAAACACTTAAACAGAACAAACAAGACATATCTTGAAAAAAGGATGAACCATTTACAGTACAGTACAGAGATATTACTTTGTTAATGAACATTTGTAGATCACTCACCCGGACTCCTTTAGGCCCCATAATTCCAAAAGGTCCAGGTAAACCCTACAGAAAAAAAGCATACCAAATGACATTAGAAATGCATTTAGATAATGCATTCCCTAATGCATACAACCCTTTAAATGTACAGATGAAAGTGTAAGTGGATTGGACTGTTTTCACCATAATAACTGATTGACAATAATTGGTGTTGGCTGAATAATTCCAAGATGTGTTTACCGGCATGCAGATCAGTGGAGTGATAGTCTCCATTATGTCATCTTGAAGATGAGCAGACCTTAATGAACACGGACTCTATTTAGACTGTCTCAACTCCTAAAGGAGACCAAGTGGTCCAGTGATTCACAGTCTACAGATGGAAGGGGGTGCTAAAACCTAATCCATCACTCTGGAGTGTGTATCTAGCTAGGGAGTTACAGCAGTGTGTGCGAGTGTGTGAGTGCCCGCCCGTGTGTGTGAAGTTTGTGTCTATCTGGGGAGTTACAACAGTGACAGAGTTAGAGCACCAAAGGAACAAAGACCCAGGCCTGAACTCTAAGCTAATATAAACATYGTGTAACAAGCCGAGCTGAGAGCTATTTCCCAGCTGCGCGTTTATGTCGGCGGSTTTACAAATGTGCGTTCTGGAGAGTAGGGAGGAAGCATGTTTTACAGTGCAGAGAACCCACATACTACTCAGCAAAGAGGGACTTTATCAAATGATTTTCTCAAGAGGCAGCGCTGAATGGAACTCACAGTGTCAGCTCCTAAAGACTGAAGAAAACGTATTTGCATTGAGGGAGCAGCTTACATGAATCACAGTTTAATTGCAGTCACATTACTTGTTCAGTAAAGGTATTGCTTGCTAAGTAAAAGCCTTTGGCACTTTATTTTAGTCCAGGGGCACCAATAAGCAACCAAAAATGCGCAACCCTAATCCTGACACAGGTRCTCTTGACAGTCTTACACTTGTGTGTCACTCGTCCAAAGACTCTCTTTATTTCAATCACCTATAAAAGTCTCAACAGGTTGTACTGTTTCCATTCCCAATCCCAATCCCAATCCCAGTGCCACTCTCTAACCACTCACTGAAATGGGCTGAGTGTGTTTGGTGTGTGTAGCCCTGTTTAGCCTTTCTGTAAAAGTACTGTATTGTGTGTGTGTGGACCCTTAACCAGCACTGCAACACTAGATTTACTGCACCTGCCTGCCAGGATAACCTTTGGCCCCTGGGCTTCCGTGTGCTCCTCGCTCACCCTGCAGAA
Source organism: Salvelinus sp. IW2-2015 (assembly GCF_002910315.2). Lineage (NCBI taxonomy): Eukaryota > Metazoa > Chordata > Actinopteri > Salmoniformes > Salmonidae > Salvelinus > Salvelinus sp. IW2-2015. Next base: position 37,629,156 of record NC_036855.1, on the reverse strand, counting down.
AGAGAGAAAAGAAGGAGTGAGTGAGACAGAAGACAAGGAGGGAGACGAGTAGCTGTCTCATGCCACAATAGCTGTGTCATTCCAAATTCCAGCTTCCCTGGCTTTGAATTGAATCTGTGTAGTATAGGAAGAGAATAATGGAGAAAGAGGAATTAGGCACTTGATAAAGAGCCTTTGTGTGGTCAGCAGTGCGTTTGGAAGGCAGTAGAACAATTGCTGATATTGGCTCTATCTACAGTATAGGCAAAAAATTGCCCAAAAATATAATCAATAGAAATAGAATGGGCGTCCCCACTCAAGTCAATGATGCCATAATGGGTGGAATGGCGGYCATTGCAAGTGTACATATAGGAGCAAAGCAGGAAGTAAATACAGAAAATAAAAGCAGGAAGTGTTTCCATCAATATGTGCTCTGATTTGTTACTTAAACTCAATTCAACATAACAAAAAATACATTCCATTGCATGAGCCACATCAGTTAACATCATTTGAATGAACATTCTACATTACCATGGGCATTATTGCATCACAATACCAGGCAGCCATTGCAAGTGTACCCATTAGTTTACCAGTCAACTTGCCAGGGTTAGAGGTTCCAAGTTTGTTCTATTGATTCTATTTCTATGCGCGGGTTCATAATTTCGCTCAGAGTGTGCTCTGGGAGTTCGTAAATTCAGACCGTTGTCAGATTGTCCGTTTGTAAATTCAGAGAGTTTCGATCTGGCCGAGGAGTAGGTTTGATCTGAGCATTCTGACCTCACAATGGCAGTCAAGCACCCAAGCTAACTGGCTAAAGTTGGCTAGCTTGCTAGCTCTCTCCAGACACAAATGAGAGAACACCTCACTCTGACCATTTTACTCCTTCTAGTAGAGCTGGTTAGGCTGCTTTTATGTTATCTAGAGCAGTTGGTGACTGTAGCTGTGCTATTGGCCCAATTTTTTGTTGTTGTTGATATATATATTTTTTTTCTGTTGATATACAGTATATATATCTTTTTATATATATATATATATACAGTATATATATATATTTTGTACCCCTTTTTCTCCCCAATTGGTAGGTACAGTCTTGTCCCATCGCTGCAACTCCCATATGGACTCGGGAGAGGCGAAGGTCGAGAGCCGTGCGTCCTCCGAAACACAACCCAGCCAAGCCGCACTGCTTCTTGACACAATGCACGCTTAGCCCGTTAGCCAGCCGCACCAATGTGTCAGAGAAAACACCGTACACCTGGAAACCGTGTCAGCGTGCATTGCTCCCAGCCCGCCACGGGAGTCGATAGTGCGCGATCGGACAACAACATCCCTGCCGGCCAAACCATCCCCTAACCCGGACGACAAAGGGCCAATTGTGCACCGCCCCATGGGTCTCCCGGTCGCGGCCTGCTGCGACAGAGCCTGGACTTGAACTAGGATCTCTAGTGGCACAGCTAGCACTGCGATGCAGTGCCTTAGACCACCGCACCACTCATCAGGCCTGCTGGCAACAATTTAATTGCGTTATTTTGAAGACGTTTACTGACACTGGTCATATTCAACTGATGTTGCGCGTTCATAAATTAATTCAAACTCAGACGAGAGTGCTCTGAAATCGGAGTAGATAGCCAGAGGGAATTTACGAATGCACCCTATGTGTGCTGCTCCTGCATTGTGGCGGGGGGAATTGCCTAGGCAACTGAAGACAAAGTTTCATCACGTTGTTAAGAGTCCATGTTACAGTATATCCTGTATTTTAATGGTTATGACGGTTATTTTATTTTCATGACGGTCTTCGTCCATAACTGTCGGTTACACTGTTATTCGGTAATTGTGCCAGCCCTAAGAACTCTGGGCCAAAGTTAAAACCTTTAAAGGGATACTTCAGGATTTTGGCAATTTGGCAAATAACCTTTTTCTACATCCTCAAAGTCAGATGAATTTTTGAGAGATATGAGAGATAGAGAGATGAGAGTGAGAGATATTTCACCGGATGTATAAATGTGAAGCATCCTCTTGGCATTTCCATTCACTACCAAATATGGTAGTGAGAGGAAGCTCGCTGGCCGGCAGTGAGAGAAAAAATTACAATATGGATTTTGGCCGCACATTCTGCACATTTTGCACATTTCCTCATTGATGAAACATTTGATCTCAATACAGTTTTCTGTTCCCAAAACTAGAATATATTATGAACAGAGTGGATTAAGTTTTGTAGAGTACCCCTTGAAAAAGTTTTAAAAAGTCACATTATTTGGAAGGAGTGCAAAAGTGAATTGAGTTATTGCACACGCGCACTTCACAGACTAGGCTTGACCTAACGGAAATATGCAGATGAATGCTAGAATGCACCAATAGGATCTTGCTAGCTCGTGCTTGGCTCTGCCCACCTCCTTGCTTGTTCTGCCCACTATGACTCATTTGTTCCCATTGGAAACGTCAGGCTGTGATCTATCTTGGCTTAGTTATAAAAATCTTTGGTTTTCTGTCTCTATGTCCAGTATAAAGGAAGTTAAAGGTAGTTGCAACCAGATACCCATATACAGTTGAAGTCAGAAGTTTACATACACCTTAGCCAAATACATTTAAACTCAGTTTTCACAATTCCTGACATTTAATCCTAGTAAAAATTCCCTGTTTTAGGTCAGTTAGGATCACCACTTTATTTTAAGAATGTGAAATGTCAGAATAATAGTAGAGAGAATGATTTATTTCAGCTTTTATTTCTTTCATCACATTCCCATGGGGTCAGAAGTTTACATACACTCAATTAGTATTGGTAGCATTGCCTTTAAATTGTTTAACTTGGGTCAAATGTTTCAGGTAGCCTTCCACAAGCTTCCCACAATAATTGGGTGAATTTTGGCCCATTCTTCCTGACAGAGCTGGTGTAACTGAATCAGGTTTGTAGGCCTCCTTGCTCGTACACGCTTTTTCAGTTCTGCCCACACATTTTCTATAGGATTGAGGTCAGGGCTTTGTGATGGCCACTCCAATACCTTGACTTTGTTGTCCTTAAGCCATTTTGCCACAACTTTGCTTGCAAGTATGCTTGGTGTCATTGTCCATTTGGAAGACCCATTTGCGACCAAGCTTTAACTTCCTGACTGATGTCTTGAGATGTTGCTTCAATATATCCACATAATTTTCCTCTCTCATGATGCCATCTATTTTGTGAAGTGCACCAATCCCTCCTGCAGCAAAGCAACCCCACAACATGATGCTGCCACCCATTGCTTCACGGTTGGGATGGTGTTCTTCGGCTTGCAGGCCTCCACCTTTTCCTCCAAACATAACGATGGTCATTATTGCCAAACAGTTCTATTTTTGTTTAATCAGAACAGAGACATTTCTCCAAAAAGTACGATCTTTGTCCCCATGTGCAGTTGTAAACCGTAGTCTGGCTTTTTTATGGCGGTGGCTTCTTCCTTGCTGAGCGGCCTTTTAGGTTATGTCAATATAGGACTCGTTTCACTGTGGATATAGATACTTTTGTACCTGTTCCTCCAGCATTTTCAGAAGGTCCTTTGCTGTTGTTCTGGATTGATTTGCACTTTTTGCACCAAAGTACGTTCATCTCTAGGAGACAGAAGCCGTCTCCTTCCTGAGCAGTATGGCGGCTGTGTGGTACCATGGTGTTTATACTTGCATACTATTGTTTGTACAGATGAACGTGGTACCTTCAGGCGTTTGGAAATTGCTCCCAAGGATGAACCAGACTTGTGGAGATCTACAATTTATTTTCTGAGGTCTTAGCTGATTTCTTTTGATTTTCCCATGATGTCAAGCAAAGAGGCACTGAGTTTGAAGGTAGGCCTTTAAATACATCCACAGGTACACCTCCAATTGACACAAATGATGTCAATTAGCCCTAATCAAAGCTTTCTAAAGCCATGACATCATTTTATGGAATTTTCCAAGCTGTTTAAAGGCACCGTCAACATAGTGTAAGTAAACTTCTGACCCACTGGAATTGTGATACAGTGAATTATAAGTGAAATAATCTGTCTGTAAACAATTGTTGGAAAAATTACTTGTGTGATGCACAAAGTAGATGTCCTAACCGACTTGCCAAAACTATAGTTTGTTAACAAGAAATGTGTGGGGTGGTTGAAAAACTAGTTTTAATGACTCCAACCTTAATGTATGTAAACTTCCGACTTCAACTGTACCTGTTCTGACCAAAACAAATGTGAAAAAATATTTCTCCACTAGTTGCACAATACATGACTGTCAAATACTATTAGTGTAAAATTTTGAAATATTGATATGTACATTTAGGCAATTCTTGAAGGTCTGTAACAGTTGCCATGATAGATARCCATTGATATATTGCCCCGTGTAGCTTTTGGAGAGACAGAAGATATATGTAGTTGCCAACCTAAGTGTATGTAAACTTCCGACTTCAACTGTACTTCCCAGCCATTGCGTTAAGGCTGGTTAGCATTGGGTCGCGAAACTACCTGCAACCTCCTTCATACTGGACACAGAGACATAAAAATGGTATCCACGAGTTCATCTGACTATGGTGAAGTAGATAAAGGGCCTCATTGCCAAAATCCTGAAGTATCCCTTTAACTAGGTCAATGTTCTTCCCTGGTCAGGCCATGTGGTCAGTGAAAACTCCACGCTCTTTGTACTGATAGTACACTACAAATTGCACATTCTTCAGTACACGACACTATTTGTAGTTTTTTAAGGAATCTCGGGGAGTAGTGACCTTAGGGTGTCCAGACTAATTGGCCCACTTTAAGCTCTGCCAGAAACTACATTTCTCTGGCCAAGATTCCCTAGGTACTAATGTGTTCATGTGTAACATCCTCCCTTCAGAAGAAGTAGTGTTTTTCTCTCTCTCTCTCTCGCGCTCTCTCTCTCTCGCTCTCTCTCACTCTCTCTCTCTCTCTCTCTCACTCTCTCTCACTCTCTCTCACTCTCGCTCTCTCTCTCTCTCTCTCTCTCTCTCTATCGCTCTCTCTCGCTCTCTCTCTCTCTCTCTCTTCAGGAATTTATGTTTTGGTCTTCACAGAGCAATGTGTTCTGACAGCCGAGCCATAGCTTAAGCTTTGTTGGGTAAACAGATGGAGAGTCTTTTGTCTGATGTATTCCACTCTAACAGCAGTGGTTCAAACTTCAGACCCAGTCAGGTAGACAGACACATTAACACCAGTAGAGACGGAAAGACGGCAGCTGTTAGAATAACCACTGAAAAATGTACAACCGTATGAGGATGTCATTCATTATGCTAAGTTTTATGTAACTGCATTGTTGAAGCTGTCCTATATGTTTATGTATTGTTAAGTAGAAATTATTGATAAGATATGATCACCGAGGAAAGATAAATGTCATTCTCATACAATAGAAAACAGAATACTCACAGAATCTCCTGGTAGACCGGGGGGACCAGGGTGGCCTTTCTGTCCCTGCAGAGGAAAGACATTAGACAACTTTGAATGGATTTTATTTTGATCACCTAACTCCCCATAATATGTACTGATAGGCTATGCTTTGTTTCAATTGCTGTATACTACCAAGATACAGACTCACATGTACTCAATCAGAGCCCTCTGGAAAAAGAGGATGATAATATTAACCTCCCGGTAGAGGATATGGAGTTTCTGATGATCACACTTCTTATGTAAGTCTACAACACACACACAGCACTACAGGGTGCTGAAATCACGCCCCTCCTCAGCATTAAATCGTGGAAATTCCTCACATCATTAGCTTGTAAAGGAACTCATAAACTGTTTATTTAAGAAGCTATGGATGATTTGGCTTAAATAAACCAAAAACATAAACAACAACATACAGCAGGCCATTAATCACCCATAAGGCTGTGAAATTGTCTCAGTATTCACTACACAGGTACAATGCTTCTATGTGCAGCACACTACAAATGTCAAATATCCTTGATTTATGCATATTACATATTCTAATATATTATTAACATTGTTGATTACATATAGTATTAAAGTGGTAGCTATTCCAACATCATGATTTGCATAGGCTCTTGAGGAACTCATACACCTCTGTAAGCTACAAAACTGTCAGTGGTCAACCTTAACATGTGAYGACAATACAACATAACAAATGAACAGGACATTTACTCTCACGGGTGGCCAAAAATAAAAGCCATGCCCCTACCAAGACACGCCTCCAGTCTTCTGATCTGTCCCGCTGGGTCATATCTTAATAACCCAGCATCAACAACCCAACCTGGCTCTTTTTAAATTAAACAACCCAACTAAGTGACCCAATGCCTGCAACCCAGCAGTTGGTTCATCCAAACAACCAAGCATTTGAGTGTATGCTAGGTTGAAGATACTGTAGCTACAGTGCATTCGGAAAGTATTCATACCCCTTGACATTTTCCACATTTTGTTACAATACAGCCTTATAAAACTTTTTTTTTTAAATCGCTAATCTACATCTATACCCCATAATGACAAAGAAAAACTGGATTTTTTTTTTAGCAAATGTATTAAAAATAAAAACCTTGTTTACAATATTATTCAGACCCTTTGCATTGAGACTCGAAATTGAGCTCAGGTGCATCCTGTTTCCATTGATCATCATTGAGATGTTTCTACAACTTGATTGGAGTCCACCTGTGGTAAATTCAATTGATTGGACATGATTTGGAAAGGCACACACCTGTCTATATAAAGTCCCACAGTTGTCAGTGCATGTCAGAGCAAAAACCAAGCCATGAGGTCGAAGGAATTGTCCGTAGATCTCAGAGACAGGATTGTGTCCAGGCACAGATCAGGGGAAGGGTACCAAAACATTTCTGCAGCATTGAAGGTCCCCAAGAACACAGTGGTCTCCCTCATTGTTAAATGAAAGAAGTTTGGAACCACCAAGACTCTACCTAGAGCTGGCCGCCCGGCCAAGCTGAGAAGGGCCTTGGTCAAGGAAGTGACCAAGAACCCAATGGTCACTCTGACAGAGCTTCAGAGTTCCTCTGTGGAGATGGGAGAAACTTCCAGAAGAATATACATCTCTGCAGCACTCCACCCATCAGGCTTTTCTGGTAGAGTAGCCAGACGGAAGCCACTCCTCAGAGTGGCACATGACAGCCCGCTTGGAGTTTGCCAAAAGGCACCTAAAGACTCTCAGACCATGAGAAACAAGATTCTCTGGTCTGATGAAACCAAGATTGAACTTTCTGGCCTGAACCCCAAGCGTCACGTCTGGAGGAAACCTGGAACCATCCCTACTGTGAAGCATAGTGGTGGCAGCATCAAGCTGGAGCAAAGTACAGAGAGCAAAGTACAGAGAGATCCTTAATGAAAAGCTGCTCCAGAGCACTCAGAACCTCAGACTGGGGGCGAAGGTTCACCTTCCAACAGGACATCGGCCCTAAGCACACAGCCAAGACAATACAGGAGCGGCTTCGGGACATGTCTTTGAATGTCCTTGAGTGGCCCAGCCAGAGCCCAGACTTGAACCCGATCGAACATCTCTGGGGAGACCTGAAAATAGCTGTGCAGTGATGCTCCCCATCCAACCTGACAGAGGTTGAGAAGATCTGCAGAGAAGAATGGGAGAAACTCCCCAAATACAAGAAGACCTGAGGCTGTAATCGCTGCCAAAGGTGCTTCAACAAAGTACTGAGTAAAGGGTCTGAATACTTATGTAAATGTGATATTTWAGTWTTTTTTTTCTTTATAAATTTGTCATTATGGGGTATTGATGAGACAAAAAAACGGTTTAATCCATTTTAGAATAAGGCTGTAACGTAACAAAAATGTGGAAAAAGTCAAGTGGTCTGAATACTTTCCGAATGCACTGTAGCTAGCAACCTAAGCCAACACCTAATAATTATCCTCATAAACAAATTCCATTACCATCACAATAATCTTTTCGGAATTAAAACAGGCTAAAGTCATATAGTATAATTGGGAAAGGGGGATACTTAGTCAGTTGTACAAGTTGTCTTCCGCATTTAACCTAAAATCTAAATCAGAGAGGTGCGGACGGCTGCCTTAATCGACATCCACATCTTCTGCGCCTGTGGAACAGGCTGCCTTGCTCAGGGGCAGAACGACAGATTATTAACTTGTCAGCTCGGGGACTCGATCTAAGCTCCTACCCGCCAGGCTACCTGCCGCTTGGCTTGACAGACAATGTTGTATTATTCAACATTGCTATTAAAATAGTACTCATATAGGAATGGGTAATTGTTTACAAGTTGCTAGCTATCGCATAAAGCCATTGTCATATTTGCATCTTTTTCTGTGTCTGGCAGTGCAACAAATCCAACGGCGAACAAAATTCAAAGTGCTCCGCATGCGCCAGCGAAAAGGTTCCTCCAGGAACCCTTTGCTAGATTGAAATATTAAAATATTCCTCCAAGAACCCCTCAACTAACCAAAGGTGCAAATATGAACCCACTGACTGCAATGGTTTCTTGAAGAACTCCAGGGTTCCTCAAGTCACCCCTAATTCTAAGAGTGTGTACAAGTGCAATACTTTTAGACAATAAGTAGTCCGCACAAGGCTTTGGCATGCTTTAACACTAGATGGTACTTACGCCTTATTCTCAGAAACATACTATAAATCGTAGTATGAAAATGCCCCGAGGCCAACTGTCAATCAGTGTATCAGGGGACAGTTTGGAAACAACGAGCTGCAGTAGCAAGACTGAGGGCACTTCCGTTGTTTCAGAACCTGCATATCTGACTCCTGAGGTACTTAGCTGACAAACTCCTGGGGAGACAGAGAGACAGGAGTGTATCCCCTGTGCATGTGTGTGTGCATGTGTGAGTGAATGTATCCCCTTCAGTTGTGCCTGTGGCTGTCACTGCAGGCTCCTGCTAATTAGCATGCCTTTCAGCAGCAGCAGCCACACTGAGTAAACTGCATGCCAACACCACCATAGAGACAAATACACCAAACACCACAGCACATATTGCCAAGTCCCACAGTGTTACGCGCAGTGGAACAGGGGAACCCCAGAGCAGACTCAGACGAGGAGACTGGGATAAAGTAACCAAGGTATTTATTGAAACACAGGGGGAAGATGGAGTGCAGGTCAGGGGAAGCTCGGGTGGGTTGCTGGATACCAGGTGCGGAGGCTGAGGCTGAAGCGAGAGGGGTTGAGACAGAGTAAGCAGGTCCGGAGGGGAATCGAAGGGAGTAGTAGAGTGGGGAATCCAGGACAGAGTAGCARGATGACGAGACGTGGGACTGGAGACAGGGACCAGAATCAGAGCGGGCAGAACTGTAGCGGAGAGGAAAACAGCATCAGGCAAGGAAAACAGGCACAACAGGATAACAGGATCTGCATAGTAACAAACGGCTAGAAATGTAGACTGATTGAGCAGAGATTACAATCTGGCAGCGTGGAAGTGGCAGGGCTGAGTATTAGTAGAGGTCTTGATTATGGAACAGATTGCAGCTGGTGGGGATCTGCTCTGACTCCAGCACACCTGTCTCCGCCCACACAATCACACACACATACACAGAGAGAGAGAGGGAAAGAGCACTGCGGAAGGCGGCAGGTCAAGTAGACACAGGAATAGCAGTAGAGGGCGTTGCAGAAGCAGATGTGACACACAGTTTACATACAGAGATGTTGAGATACTTCTATGAAACCCAGTCGTTGTCTTCAACGGTTGATTCAAAACAGAAGGCCCAACAGATTATTATTATTTTAGTTTTTTTTTTTACAAATAATCCCTGCAACCAATCAGCCAGCACTTGAAGACAGAGTTAACCATTTCCCAGCCTCAGCAGTCCTTGTCTGTGTCCCAAGTGGCACCCTACTATATTCCCTTTATAGTGCACTACTTTTGACTAGAGCCCTACGGGCCCAGCTCAAAAGTAGTGCACTACAAAGGGAATAGGTTGCCATTTGGGACTCTGTAAATCTGTTCTATAAAAGCGTCACTACCCAGCCCCCTAGAGCAGAGTAAAAAGTCATGGCTGAGCCACTGCACAACCATGGACAAGAGAAGGGGCGAAGAATGCGTCTGAGCTCCAGAGCCAGCGACATACAGCTGAGTATAGTAAAAGGAGGGAAATGCTGCAGTCTCTGAGAGTCCATGCCAGAGAGACAGAGGAGAAGAGGAGCAGTGTGTGATCATGTGTCTGAATGTGCAGTCCCGTGCACATAGCCATGGCTCACAGCTCCAGAGAGGAATATTGGTACTCTCTCATTCAAGATGAGTTATTTATTAGACTAGCGGATGTGTAATCCATGGTCCTATTACAAACATTTGCCCAGTTTTGCATCTGTTGGTATACATTGGAATTTTTATAATTTCAAGGCAGAATGCAAATACATTTTGRTGAACAGCATACTTATGACGCAGTAAGGTATTGTATAACCCCTCTTCTATGAAGCAGTAAAATAACTTTAGCAGACAGAAAATATTCTTTCCATTGGATTTATATATTTTAAATGAGAAACTGTTTTCATATTCTCAACTCTTTCATCCCCACTATTCAATATTGACTGTGAGAGGGATTATTAGAAAATGTCATTTTGCACAAATTACACCTCTACATCAACATCTCCTGAAGAAATAGGAAACCTAACCAAGGCCCAGCCACCAAATGTGTCAGACCATCACCTACATATAGTCTGGAATATGAGAGGAAAGTCTAGGAGGGAAAAAAACCTAGTATCTAATAAAAGTAATTCCACCGTGCCAATGCCATCACGGCTGGGCTGGCTGTGGAAAGAGCAGGGTCGGCCAGGACCAGACCCATGTGAGCGAGCACGCACACACACACACACACACACACACACACACACACAACACACACACACACACACACACACACACACACACACACACACACACACACACACCTCCAACACCGTCCAGATGCTCTACATAGTGTGTCAGTTTCCCCACCGCCTGACTGCAGGGTAACTTCGCCCATTACATCTTTTACACGTTTCCCACCAAGGGAGAGGCTCTGCCAGGGACAAGGGCACGGGGTACAACTTCAAGGGGGGCGGGGGGGACTAGATGTTTAGGTAACAAATGCACCATTTAACTGCAACAAATGTAAAGTGTGAGATTGTCATTGCTTTACACACTATCGTTTTATATTCCAGCAATGATGCAATTTAAAACATACATAGTAACTGTCAGTCACTTCCCTCTTTAATGGAAAAAAAGAAACGCTATTTTCCCATAAACTCCTCTTTCCATTACTCACATCATACAGGCTGCATTCCAAATGGCACTCTATTCCCTATGTAGGCTCTGGTCAGAAGTAGTGCAATAGGGAATAGGGTGGCATTCAGAAAGTAGTGCAATAGGGAATAGGGTGCCATTTAGGACACGCAACAGAGAGAGCTGAAAGAGACCCCCTTCTTGCCTATTGAGATCAGAGTCTATTTTAGAGTGAATGAAACAACCTTGACTGTAGCCTAGACCGGATGGTCTTTCACCGTCAGCTTGTCCTATTACGTAAGAGATTTTTGTTACGCCAGGTTTAGACTTTACTGCTCTCGTACAAATGTGTCCAAAACAGACTACATGAGGATTGTGTGTGTTGCTAAACAGATCATTACGGAGCCGGTGATAACTTCTAAATTAGCACCCGATCAGCYCTCAGGTTAAATAGTACAGCCATCTGTCACTTCAGGTAGACTCAACCATAGGCTCAACGTCTCTGAAAGAAAACAAATACTATTTGAACCCAGGTCAGCACCAGTTGGTTCGAGGCCTAAAGTTCCCCTGGCTGTACTGTACTCAGAGTTTCTCCCTGCATTCACAGATTTCTTCTCCCTCTGGCAGCGGACCATGTGTGGAATAACCATGAATCACTGCCTGCCAGCAGTAATTTAGGAGAGGTAGTGTCTCCAAGTCTTTTTCCACCAGCTTTTATTGTATTTTCTGGTAATGAATAACATGTGTTTGCTGTAAGGCAATCAGGTAACTTGAATGTAATATTTTTTGCAATGATGTTTCAAGTCAAATTTTGTGTTGAGTCTTGTAAAAATCCATACAGCTAATTATGTCAACAAATATCTGTATCCCTAACATTGAATAAACTGTGTGTGTGTGTGCGTGTGTGTGTGCGCGCATGTCTATGTGTGTGGTTGCATGTGTGTGCGTATCTGCTCATGCATGTGCCTGCGTGCATGCCTGTCAGTGCATGATGAGTATGTGTACGTGTACGTGGGCACGGAGCAGATTTCCTTCTTCCCACCTGCGTGTGTGTAATAGTCTCCCATGGTAAGTGATTAAGCTGTATTACCGTCCCAGGGCAAGGCCAGGATGGAGTGAAGCCCGCAGAAGTGCATCTTAAGACAATGACTCATGGATGAACACATACTGCATGTACACTAGCAATAGGATATGTGTAAATTGAGTTGAGACAGTACATGAAAAAGAAGCTCTATAACAAAATGCGATTAAGATTTCAGCAGAACACTACTGAGTATTGAGGACAATTGTCAAAGAGAGGGAACTACATMATGTATTTTACACTGCATGTGATTCCCACTGTAAATCATTCCCGCCCAAAAAAGACTCTCCTCAATCGCCCCCATCGTGTTGGAAGCATTGACGATGAGGTCACAACTCAGCTAGTATATTCCAATCCAGCTATTCCAGAGTGTGAGCCTGAAGAAGAGTCGGTCTGAACACAGGTGCACTAATTTACAGTACTACTACGCCTGCACAATGTTAGGCTCCTCTCCAAACAAGAGAAGAAACATCCCGTGAGAAAAATGCTCTTGGCTTCGGGTCCTCCTAAACAGTTCTTTTTGAGAGATTCCCGCTGAACACTGCTCATAGGGATTTAGGACTGGGGAGGCAGGGTCGGGGTGTAGCGTATGATTTAGTGCACTTCAATGTGGTCCTCTGGACTCATTCGAAGAATCCGATTCATACAGTATCATGTGTGGCAGGATTAAGGGTAAAGTGGTTTCCTACCTTTCTGCTAACTTGACCAGTCAGTCCAGGGGGTCCTGAAGCACCACGGTCTCCCTAGAAAGATAAGAATGAGTTACACAGTATATACAGTTAAGTCAACTTCATACTCTTCATTCTCAGGCTAACTGTAAAGTAGCGAATACATGTAAAACCAGTGATCTCATGGAACATGTCACTGCTACTTTAGTTGCTGCCTGCCAGCTAAGACAGATAGCACAGTAAGTCATATCGGACAATTGAAAGAATTGGGTTATCGCAAAGCGTGTTTCCATTTTCTCGAGTAACTCTCTACGACCGAAGCAAAATTATCTGTAACAGATAACTTATTACATTATTGAATTGTGACATTAGCCGGTATTATTACTTTATCCGGTGTTACACTCTCCTTTTCAGAGAACGACACAGTGAAACATGAAACACAAGATGCTCACTCTTTCTCCTTTTGGCGCTCTGCCAGGTGAAAGGCCAGGGTCTCCTTTTCGTCCCTTGAACACACACACACAGAGGCAGAGAGAGCAAAAAACAAACGGTTTAGTTTAGACAGATTCCGCTGATTCCCATGACGTCTTAGTCTCCAAATAACGAACAGATGTAGATTTYTGAAATATTTAAAGAAGGTTCAGGAGGGAAACTTCCCCTCAATAATATTAATTGCTGATACGTTTTGGTACAAGCTGCTTCGGCAAAGCCCAGATGTTGATTTCTCTCTTATACTTAGACTTAAAGAGCCTACTCAATGTAATGATAGGTCTAAATATAATGGCTTTATTTACATGTTCTCTACCATGGCATTCAGAACTCAAGCACTAAAGTTTACATGAAGGCCTACGGTACTCACTGTTGGTCAACGTTAGTGATCCGGTACACACACAATAGCTTGACGTAATGGTGTATTTACACATTCTCTGCAAAGCTATGCTGTTTAATCACACAGAGGTGGAGCATTACAGTAGACACGCTTGCATGCAGTGTAAGGGAGGGAAAGGGTTCACACACAATAGTAGCAGTTGTATTTACACAAGACAGAGTCCATTAATATTTCAGTTTACAGCAAGCTTCTGAAAAGCCATTGGGAGTGACCAGGCACATTCCTTGTCCTTTTCAGGCAGCAGTGGGATGTTGTCTGACTGCTGCTGTACTCCAGGGAACTGGGAAGTGCTTACTTTTAAATCTTACTACTGTACCATAAAGACGTCGGACACAATTAATCTATGGCCTCAATCATATATAAAGCCAGGACCCTTGTGGGGGCCCTCGTAATGACCTTTAATTTATAAGAGTTTTTACTGGTCAGGTCAGGTGGAAAGGTAAACAACCTACAACACATGTTAATGGAGCCATTCAAGGATTAACACAGAAACATTTGGAACCAGCTGTAAAATATGTGTTTGTCAAAGGAATTGGATAAAAAGGAAAAGGATTTTACAAACACTGGGCTTCTGAACAAACACTGTATGTGAGTAACTTTTATGAATGCTCTCCTGCAGTTAACGACTTTCTCCTGTGTGCCTACGATAAAAAAGGTTGGGGAGCAATTTACATCTCCACCTCTGAATGCAACAGGCCTATTTCAGCAGGTACTCTAGCAGTCACACTCCTGTTGGTTCTAAAACTGTGAAAAGGCATAAATGGACACAAAATAATACAATTATTCTACAAGGTTATTGATGGTGGAAATGTAAGCTTCTCCATTATCACCTTCATTGCACCATTAAATTCTACATTTTCATATAAGCCCCAACATGGCATGAAAAGGGTATGTGTCCCAAACAGCACTCTATTATCCTTGTAGTGCACTACTTTTGACTAGAGCCCTATGAGCCCTGGTCAAAAGTCGTGCACTATGTATAGGCAATAGGGTGCCATTTGGGACAGGCAATAGGGTGCCTTTGGGACACTGCCAAGGTGTTTCTTTAAATGTCCTCCAGACCAGCCTCACCTGGACAGGACTAGGGAAAGGAGGTTGTACCTGGTGCCAACATCTACACTCAGGAACATTGTAGGATTTCACTGTCCATCACTCTCTTTTATCGGAGAGGAAATTTAAAACAAAGTGAAGCAGTTTATTTACACTTGAGGGCCAATTGTACATAAAAAAACAAGTTATTTAATTGTTTGTCTTAAACTCTACAAAAGTCAGCTTTCTGACTCTCACTGTCTTTATCAGAAGTGTCACGGGCACAGTTCTAAGAGGACAAGACCACATACTGGGTAATTGCACTGGGGTTGTGTCAGAAGGGACAGGGGTTGCACACACATGAGCTTTTTCCATCTTTCAAAAGTTGCGTGTATATACAGTAGGTCAAAGTGAGATGGACTACCTTTGGTGACGCGCCAGCTCAACTACTACTTGCCTGTCCTCCTCTCTCTCTCTCTCTTCCTAAATCAATTTCATTCAATTCAATTGCTTTATTGACATGATGTAACAATGTACCTCCTCTCTCTCTCTCTCTCCTCTCTCTCTCTCTCTCTCTCTTGTTACATCTGGCTCATCTCGTCGTCGGCGGGTGGGGCTGTTGCGGTCTCGCGGGTGCAGGTGGGGCTGGGGGGGCGCGGCGCTTCGCTGCGGGCGTCTGATGGGGGCGGTCGGGCGGGGGCGGGGATGGCGTGCGTCGGAGGGCGGTGGTCGGGATGCGGGGGGGGGTCTTCCCTTCTCTCTCTTCTCTCTTCTCTCTCTTCATGCTCTCGCTCTTTCTCTCCTCTCTCATCTTCTCTCTCTCTCTCGTCTTTCTTTTCTTATCTCTCTCTCTCTTCTCATTCCGTCTCTATGGTTTCTCGACCTCACCATTTCTCTAACTGGGTCTTGGTTCTCTGGGGTAATCGGAGGCTCGCCTCCCTTCTCCCTCGCTTCCTCTTTTTCCACTCTAACACATAAATAAGAGTTATGGTGGTATGAACATGGGCTCCGGTCAAAGGCTGGTATCGATTACGTTTTACTATTGTGAACATGGAGTGGAAAAATGACCAGTTGAAAATGAATGTGGCCATAAGGATTAAGTATGGAACAATAACATGAAAATGTTTCCATTCTAGTTTAGTAAGTTGTTACTTGTGAATTCATAAAAGACACAGTCAACAGTCTGCAACAGTTAACCATCCATCAATGATTCAGCGAGTGTGGAACAGTAGGCTATGTTTTATGACTGATCTGGGTGTACATGTAGTGAATTTTAACAATATATACACGATCTATACATTAACTATACATTAGCTATACATGCCAGGGACATTCAAAGATGTCATTCAATTACAGTAACCTCCGAATGTATTGGCACCCTTGATAAACATGAGCAAACAATATTATAAAACTGGTTGTTTGGATCCTGGATTGCTGCTTGGACAAGCAGCGTTCCAAGCCGTGCAGTATTGGCCATCACAGACACACCTACAGTTTGTCTGCTAACAGTTCCATCTGAAAATGATCACTGTGCCTCCATAAGAATATCATGTTCATGTCGCTGTCCGAATAGTCTCTTGTATTTATCTCAACTCGCACATTATTTCCCCTTTGCTTCCAGCCTAGCATTTAGTTTGGTACAGCCAGGGTTAATATACTGTATGCCTCGCCGTCTGCCTGTCCGAYCTCGGAAACAACGTTTCCCTTTTGAACTTCGATCTCTGTAGTACCATACATAGATTGAACATTGCCCAGACAAGCCAGTCGAAATCACACATCAACGTCATTATCTTGAATAGAAAAAATCTCAAACAAATCTAAATGCAGCTAGTGTACGGTCATTCCAGCTTCAATGTATGACGTGACCGAGTTAACTGAAGTTGGCTAGCGCAAGTGATAAGAACTTTATCCAGCCTGCATAGCAACCGTTTTGTATAGAACGGACGACCAGTCCAAAGATTTACTAAACCTTATTGTTCTATCTGTGACCAGTCCTTTTGCATCGCACCTACAGTTGAAGTCGGAAGTTTACATTCACTAAGGTTGGAGTCATTAAAACTCGTTTTTCAACCACTCCGCAAATTTCTTGTTAACAAACTATAGTTTTGGCAAGTYGGTTAGGACATCTACTTTGTGCATGACACAAGTCATTTTTCCAACAATTGTTTACAGACAGATTATTTCACTTATAATTTACTGTATCACAATTCCAATGGGTCAGAAGCTTCTTGCCACTATAGGGGGTGCTGTTTCGCATTAGCATAATTTGCTCAACAGATTAAACGGCTTCCTAATAAATTCTTGCTCGTACAATATGCATATTATTGTTATTATTGGATAGAAAACACTCTCTAGTTTCTATAGCCGTTGGAATTTTGTCTCTGAGTGGTACAGAACTCAATCTACAGCACTTTTCATGATAGGGAGTCAGATTTCAGACATCCTGGCCCCTGATCTGGAGTCAGTTTAAAGGTCCCTGTAAATGCTATGGAGAAACAGACACGTCTTACGTCTTCCCCTGGATGTCAGTACGTGATGACGCTTTGAATGGAGTCGATTGCGCAATCAGGGGCTGCATAAAAGAGCAAATACCGGAAGTAGCACCTTTGCTGCCTGCGTCTTGCGCACGGAGGACGTCGGACTCGCCTCATTCCAAGCGTTTGTTTAGCCAGTAATATTTTCTCTGGTCATGTTTTTACTCGTTAGAGGTGTTAAAAACATCAATAAGGTAGTTAATTTAAACCGTTTTATAGCAATTTATATCCGTTTAGTGCGATTTTGACCCATTTATTTCTGAGGCACTTGAACAGCTGGGCACGTTTCCAGTTCATGCCGAACGTTAGTGGGCATTTCCACATGGCAAGAGGACAGCTTTCGACCAAAAGACGATTAGACCCAGAAAGGATTCTTTGCCCAAGATTCTGATGGAAGAACAGCTCACAGTAAGAACAATTTATGATGATAAATCTGTGTTTCTGTCGAAAAATGTTAAACGCTTATGTCGCCATTTTGTTTAGTATAGCTTCGCTTGGCGCAACCTGTATTGAAAGTAAGGATATTTAAAAAATGTAAATCAGCGATTGCATTAAGAACTAATTTGTCTTTCGATTCCTGTCAACCCTGTATTTTTTAGTCAAGTATATGATTAGCTTTTTGATTAAACTAGATCACTAAAAGATGGCGACGACATTTCCAGGCTTGTTTTGCTACTATTTTCATTGTATAACCACGTTTTTTTATGGCTAAATATGCACATTTTCGAACAAACTCTATACGTATGTTGTAAAAATGATGTTACAGGAGTGTCATCGGAAGAATTCTGAGAAGGTTAGTGAAAAAATTAATACATTTTGGCGATGATTACGTTATCCCTCTCTTTGGCTTGTATCAATGCTCGGGTAACGTTTGCACATGTGGTATGCTAATATAACGATTTATTGTGTTTTGCTGTAAAACGCTTAGAAAATTGAAATATTGTCTGAATTCACAAGAACTGTGTCTTTCCATTGCTATGCTTTGTCTATTTTTATGAAATGTTTTATGATGAGTAAATTGGTCATACACGTTGCTCTCTGTAGTAATTCTAGTCGAGTTGTGATGGTGGGTGCAATTGTAAACTGTGATTTCTACCTGAAATATGCACATTTCTCTAACAAAACCTATCCTATACCATTAAATATGTTATCAGACTGTCATCTGATGAGGTTTTTTCTTGGTTAGTGGCTATCAAATCTTAGTTTAGCCGAATTGGTGATAGCTACTGGTGGAGAGAAAAAAATGGTGGACAAAAGAAATTGTGTATTTTGCTAACGTGTTTAGCTAATAGATTTACATATTGGTCTTCCCTGTAAAACATTAAAAACTCTGAATGGTGGCTGTATTCACAAGCATCTTGTATCTTTCATTAGGTGTCTTGGACTTGTGATTAATGATATTTAGATGCTACTATTTAATTGTGACGCTATGCTAGCGGATGCTAATCAGTGTGGGGGGGGGGGGGGAGGGGTGGGGGGTGATCCCGGGATCCGGGGTTGAGGCTCGTTAGAGGTTAACATACACTATGTGACTGTTCCTTTAACAGCTTGGAAAATTCCATAAAATTATGTCATGGCTTTAGAAGCTTCTGATAGGCTAATTGACATAATTTGAGTCAATTGGAGGTGTACCTGTGGTGTATTTCAAGGCCTACTTCAAACTCTGTGCCTCTTTGCTTGACATCATGGGATAATCAAAAGAAATCAGCCACGACCTCAGAAAATAAATTGTAGACCTCCACAAGTCTGTTCATCCTTGGGAGCAATTTCCAAACGCCTGAAGGTACCACGTTCATCTGTACAAACAATAGTGCAAGTATAACACCATGGACCACACAGCCGGCATACTGCTCAGGAAGGAGACGCGTTCTGTCTCCTAGAGATGAACGTACTTTGGTGCGAAAAGTGCAAATCAATCCAGAACAACCAAAGGACCTTGTGAAGATGCTGGAGGAAACAGGTACAAAAGTTTCTATATCCACAGTAAACGAGTCCTATATCGACATAACCTGAAAGGCCGCTCAGCAAAGAAGAAGCCACTGCTCCAAAACAACCATAAAAAAGCCAGACTACGGTTTGCAACTGCACATGGGATGGGCTACAGGACAATAGGCAAGCGCTTGGTGAGAAGGCAACAACTGTTGGCGCAATTATTAGAAAATGGAAGAAGTTCAAGATGACGGTCATCACCCTCGCTGACGCACCATGCAAGATCTTACCTCGTGGGCATCAATGATCATGAGGAAGGTGAGGGATCAGCCCAGAACTACACGGCAGGACCTGGTCAATGACCTGAAGAAAGCTGGGACCACAGTCTCAAAGAAAACCATTAGTAATACACTATGGATTAAAATCCTGCAGCGCACGCAGGTCCCCTGCTCAAGCCAGCGCATGTCCAGGCCCGTCTGAAGTTTGCCAATGACCATCTGGATGATCCAGAGGAGGAATGGGAGAAGGTCATGTGGTCTGATGAGACAAAAATAGAGCTTTTTGGTCTAAACTCCACTCGCCGTGTGACACCATCCCAAAGAACACCATCCCAACCGTGAAGCATGGAGGTGGAAACATCATTCTTTGGGGATGCTTTTCTGAAAAGGGGACAGGACG
This sequence comes from Salvelinus sp. IW2-2015, assembly GCF_002910315.2. NCBI lineage: Eukaryota > Metazoa > Chordata > Actinopteri > Salmoniformes > Salmonidae > Salvelinus > Salvelinus sp. IW2-2015. The sequence goes on along the minus strand of NC_036855.1, from coordinate 37,609,237 downwards.
ACTGCACCATATTGAGGGGGAGGATGGATGGGGCCATGTATCGCGAGATCTTGGCCAACAACCTCCTTCCCTCAGTAAGAGCATTGAAGATGGGCGTGGCTGGGTCTTCCAGCATGACAATGACCCGAAACACACAGCCAGGGCAACTAAGGAGTGGCTCCGTAAGAAGCATCTCAAGGTCCTGGAGTGGCCTAGCCAGTCTCCAGACCTGAACCAATAGAAAATCTTTGGAGGGAGCTGAAAGTCCGTATTGCCCGCGACAGCCCCGAAACCTGAAGGATCTGGAGAAGGTCTGTATGGAGGAGTGGGCCAAAATCCCTGCTGCAGTGTGTGTAAACCTGGACAAGAACTACAGGAAACGTCTCTGTAAGTGCGAACAAAGGTTTCTGTACCAAATATTAAGTTCTGCTTTTCTGATGTATCAAATACTTATGTCATGCAATAAAATGCAAATTAATTACTTAAAAATCATACAATGTGATTTTCGGGATTTTTGTTTTAGATTCCGTCTCTCACAGTTGAAGTGTACCTATGATAAAAATTACAGACMTCTACATGCTTTGTAAGTAGGAAAACCTGCAAAATCAGCAGTGTTTCCAATACTTGTTCTCCCCACTGTATATATATTACTTGTTAAACAAAATATTTTTCTCCTTGTATATGTATTAGTATAAAATAATATMATTTCCACATTTATTTTAGCATACAATATAGCTCAAAATGTGTATTATTTATTTTATACAGTCTTTTTTGCTCATCTTTATCAAGGGTGCCAATTATTTTGGAGGTGACTGTACATTACCAAGCTCTCCAGACCATCTTAGAGCATGGTGAGAACCCCAAAGAGAGAAGCTATTCATTCTCACTCATACACTATCACTTATATCAGTCTCTATATTGTCCTTCTAATATTGTCCCCAATCTAATAAATACATACCTTGAATCCAGGGGGTCCGGGGTGACCAGGGTTTCCATGGGGACCAGGAGGACCCTGCAAAACAGGAAGACACAATGTTGAGGAAAATTAAGATTAAGGAGAAAATGGGTTCATCAACCACACATTTGTTTCAAAGGAGTCACTGGAATCACTATCTGAGTAATGTTACCGCGTGTGGAGTTTCCACTCTCTGGTCAGAGCTGAGCTCTCTCTCTCTCTCTCTGTGTGTGTTTCTGTAGGTGCTCTGTGGGCCATATGCCAATGCCTGTCTGTATTTTTGTATTTCTGTCTGTCTAACTGTTTCTCTGCCTGCCTGCCTGTCTGAGTTATGACATATGGATGTGATTTTCCTCATCACTTTTCCACCAGCCTCCCAGAGTGAAGGCAAGGCCAGACACCCATTCCTATAGTCACAGTGGATACTCTGTCTCTCTTACAGAAGTTGTACCACAAACGGTGGGTACATGTATACTCCTTTTGGACCAGGCCTGCCAAATGTTTTAGCAGGGGACAAACTAAATATAACAACCAGATATAAATCCACCGGTGATTAATGGTAGGATAAGTCCTTTTGGGGAAACAGAACATAAATTCCAAACTAACCAAGTCAGCCCCATTCAACAGGGACAGGGACCGATAAGACTAGGGCTGATGCGGTGACCGTATTACCGCCACACCGGCAGTCACGAGTCATGAAGGAAATCAAATTCACGGTAATTAGGCTTCTCCAAGCTCTGATGCTGGTGATGGTYCTTAGTAGCCTACCAAACTTGCTAACTGCTTGGTACTTAGCACTCTATTGTCCCTCTAATCACTCTGACATCAATGCAAATGTATTTTGAAAATCTAATCAAACACTTCATGAGAGCCCATGAGCTCATGTTGTGCAACAATTCAATAGGCTATGCAATTGCACAAGAAAACAGAGTAATGGCCTCTACTAAAAATAGGAGGATCAGCTTTCTATATTTATTTCTCAACTTTCCTAATATTAAGAACATTACTTATTTACAACAGGAGTATAGCCTACCTGGCTGTCATGAAAATAAACCATGGTGGAAAGCGTACTCCATTCGCTATTTAAGTGCATAGATGACATGTATTTTTTTTCCTGCTGACCCTGATAATAATGGTCCATTCTAAATCAAAACAAATTATAACACATATATTATTTAGTGTATGTAAAGACAAGATTAAATGAAGAATAGTCTGATGGGTGACAATATTAGCCTATCACTTGTGAATGATATATTATCACTTGAGAATGATGCCCAGCATAAGAAACAATGCCTTATTTTGCGACTTTTTCAAATCATAGTTGCACCCTTAATGTAGCCTAGCCCATAGCCCTATATGTTTCATAAGGTTAGTATCACAACTAAAGTGGCCAAATAACTTCTTAAAATTAATCACATTAATACACTTTACAAGGGGTGTGTAGCCTAACTGGCATACATAAGCAGTGTGTGAGTTTCAATTTTGGGGAAGATCATTTTCAATATAAAAATGCACCTTTATAATAAAAGCATTACATTTCGATTTAGAGCATTAAAGAAATTGAATAATGTACGTATCTGAGCAAACCAGAAACCTTTCAATATATACATTCAAACAATACTTTAGAACCATTTAAATATAATACATTTGGAAGGTTGTGCGGGAGTATGGTAGATGAAGGAATCAATCTATCTTTTTAGACTGTTAAGAGTATTTATCTGGTCAATATGTCAGTGTATTATGTCTGTTTGTAACAGTGTGTTATATGTGAACATGTGATCGTATTATAAATTGTATTTTAATGTTTAAGGACTCTTGGAAGATTAGTCCAAATGAGGACTAGGCATAATTGYATTTGTCACTTTTGATAATGGTGTGTTCTGCTAATGGAACATTCGCGCTCATAGCCTACTGCCATGTGTGCATTGCTGTGCTTATAATGTGAAGAAATAGCCTAATAGTTTATCAACATTTTAAGCTAAACGTTCTGATCTGTTGAGTCAGCCACATTGCGTAAAAAGTTTTTGGKATGCTAGTGATTGTATTAATTTGGGATCTATCGCATCGCAGACTATGTTTMGAATATTTTTTCCTCGCACAGAATAGAATAGGTTGATCTTTGTACTATGTGGGATTGCAGATTGACATAGGCTAGTGCTTTTGCTGTTCGCTAGGCCTACTCATATTGTTGGGTGACGAAAAGTAAATGTGGACAGTTTTTCCAATATTTTCAACATGCACCTCGAATTGGATAAGGACGCGCACAGTTGCATCCCCGATGTGTCTGTCTTCACTTTTAGCCTGTGAGAAAGACCCGGTCACGTGATGGAGCGTGCAGCACTCAGGGAGAAGCGCACATTGGCCACTGGCCGCAAAAGGCATGGATGTTTTTAGGGTGCATTACAGCCACACAAAGGGTATTCCGCCATGATATTCTTGGCATTATGAAGTGATTGTCAATTTACTGATGTAGTGCGTACAGCCTGCGCAAAAAACAAAGCAGAGCTCAAGCAACTTTTCAAATCATCATTAGAGTCGCATCATGCAGCCTTACAATGTATTAAACATCTAAATATATAGCCCAACCTTTGTAGAACAACTAAAGTTACATTAATAACTCTAAATTAAGCCTTTACGAATACTTATTTCTTTGTTAACCGCTCAACACAGAATAGCCACATGTGTGCACTCCCTCAAATCATTTGTAGAAAATATCCTTGCCACGACTTCCACCGAAGGTAGTTCCTCTCCCTGTTCGGGCGGCGCTTGGCGGTCGGCGTCGCCGGTCTACTAGCCATCACCGATCCCTTTTTCCTTTTCTGTTTGTTTTGTCTTTGGTTCTTTCACACCTGGTTTCATTTGCCTTAATTTCCATGTGTATAATTTACCCTGTTGCCTGCCTAGGTTTGTGCGGGATTATTTTATTTGTGATGTAGCTCGGTTAGGTTGTGCCCATTTTTTGTTTCACGCATTTAATAAGTGTGTGTTATTTAGGAGCTTTCTTTGTTCCTCCTTGCGTGATTAACGGGTTTCTCTGTTGTCGAGGGCGTTTGACTTTTTGTATTGTGCCATACCTGTAATTGGTGGACTTGCTCATTAAAAGTACGCATTTCAGACATCTCTGCTCTCCTGCGCCTGACAATTTTATTCAGCTTTGTTAAATTTTATTCTTCATGCTATAAAATAATGCCACGGAATTCTAAGCAAATGTTGTCTGCTAAATGAACTAGTGTAGCCCACTGGCATTTGGCATTGCCACATCAGGACCTAACATAAGGACAACTCAGAGTATGCTATTCTGTTCTTCTGAAATAGACTACATTTTCTTCATGTCATGCTTTTTTAGACCTGTCTAAAATAAATAATGAATTTATTGGGAAGGTGTAGGCTATATTACATGGATTAGTTAGACTTTTTTAAATGTTCCAAAGGTATGCATCACTTGATTGTGTGGAAGCCAGGAGATGCTAAATGTGTTTATGTTAATTACTGTTAATTACCGTGAGACTGACAGCTATTTGCTTGACAATCACCAGCTGACAACATTTTGTGACCGCCAAAGCCCTAGATAGGACCCTTTGTAAAATAGCATAGTGAAGGTGTCTTGTGAGTAGCCTGATAAAAAAAAGTCAATATTAAATTATGTTGGAGAGAGATTAACTGCTGCGTTTAGACAACGTTGGACGTGCTGGGGTTATGTCCATCACAAGCACCTCTGGTGACAGGGATGATGACAGTTGAAGTTAAGACTTAAATGTGTTGATTTAGTTGTACATGAAAAGAAATGAGCTAAAAGCATTCTTGAACACAAAACCCTCTGACTCCCCAGGTTTCCTTTGTGGAGGAGAGAAGAGATAGGGGGAATTCATCTCAACCACATTCAGAGGATGAGGAGAGACAGAGGAGAGACTGACGAGGGACTGACAAAAGACAAAAAAAGACAGTGGAGAGACAGGGTATGGCCAGGTGCAAGTGTGTGGTTTAGTAATCCCGCCTGTCTCTGTTATTATCTGTGCTTTATTATCAGCCTGCAGAAAAGGCAGCAGCCCACTCTCTCCTCCACATGCTGACCTGTCCCCTTAGCCCCAGTCCCAGCACAATAGCTGCACACAGCACACTGGCTGGACATATGGAGACACTTACCAGAAGCTCATCTACAGATTTTCTCTATTCAACCATTCAGTGCATCTCACTGGATTTGCATTAGCTTGATATTATTAAAACATATGGAAATCATTATCTCCAAATACAAAGAGGAGAAAGAAAGAGAGAGAGAGAGAGAGAGAGATACAGAGAGAGTGAGAAGACAGAGAGAGACAGAATGGTGGAGAGACAATATCGTTAGAAGTAGACACACATGCAGAAAGTAACAGGTTAGTTTACACATGGTGCAAGTAATCGGAAGGTAGAGATATATGGAGATATGAGAAGAATTACTCAGTCTATCCTTCAGCCATGCAGTGTGTGGCCTGACATGGGAGGAGTGATCCTCTGTTCTCTCCTGAGTCCTGATAGTATTCGCAGTGATCCCTGTAAAAAGAGGCCTTTGGCTAGCATACAAGGGAAGACCTCTGCCCTGAGTGTGTACATCACACACACACTCACACATCAGCTCATGCCTAACACATTCGTCACATGCACACACACACACCCATACACACACAAACACACCTGACTCTCTCACCTTAGTCTGGGCCTGACCAGGTTTATAATGTGGACCAACGATTTTTAAAGGGGTGACGCGTAGAGTGTTATATTCTTTAATAATAATAATACTTTACTAATAATTATTTTATTTTAAGCGCTTTTCAAGACACCCAAAGTCACTTTAAATACACAAGAAAATCGGCAGGATAAAAAGCAATAAAATCACACATTAAAATAAGTAAGTACAGTGCATTCGGAAAGTATTCAGACTCCTTGACTTTTCCCACATTTTGTTACGTTACAGCCTTATTCTAAAATGTATTCAATTGTTTGTTTTTCTGTGCCTGGACACAATACTGTCTCGGAGCTCTACGGACAATTCCTTCGATCTCATGGCTTGGTTCTTGCTCTGACATGCACTGTCAACTGTGGGACCTTATATGGACAGGCGTGTGCCTTTCCAAATCAAGCAATTGAATTTACCACAGGTGGACTCCAATCAAGTTGTAAAAACATCTCAAGGATGATCAATGGAAACAGGATGCACCTGAGCTCAATTTCGAGTCTCATAGCAAAGGGTCTGAATACTGAATACTTATGTAAATAAGGTATTTCTGTTTTTATTTCGTTTTTTTTTAACCTGTTTTCACTTTGTCATTATGGGGTATTGTGTGTAGATTGACGAGGAAAATGTATTATTTAATCAATTTTAGAACAAGGCTGTAACGTAACAAAATGTGGAAAAAGTGAATACACTCTGAATGCACTGTATATTCAAAGTACACTAAACATTAGAATAAAAAATGGAGAACACTAAACAAGATGACAGGCTAACCAGGGAAGTGAATTAGACAGAGAGTAAAAGCTAAGACAACAGATAATCAGGTAAGCCTGTATGGAGAGGTGTGTCTTTAGTGTGGACTTGAAAATGCGTATCGATTGTGAGGTTCTGACATGGAGAGAGAGGGAGTTCCAGACTTGGGAGTCTGCACTGCTAAAAGCAGTTTACAGCCCATTAATACAGAACAGACATTCTAACACACTCTGAGGCCAAACGGATCGGAGAGAAACATGACGCCTGGAGCCAGATGACTTGAAGTCAGATAACAGACTTCTCAACACTCGATTGTGCTCTACAACACGAGTATGTAGATCACATGAAATGACATCAAAGAAGTAACATAATGAAACTGTTGAATACAGTTAACTTAATATTGCAGTGGTTGGTTTTTCCTGGAAGAAAATGTGTGTGTACTGTATAAACAATACCCCAAATGTTATAAACAGTGAATGGAATGCCAGTACAGTGCTGAACGGCACTACGATCGACCTGCATCAGCATTCTGTCAGAACCCACTGATAGGCAGCTCCCCTTGGAAAGAACAGCAAAGACCTGATTTGGACCCAGGAACAATCATTTTGACATCCTCTTCAGTGGCACTACCAGGCTTCAGTGGCACTGTGGCACTACACTCAGTGGCACTACACACTACACCAGTGGCACTACACTCAGTTTCACTTTCCTTTCTACAGTCTTTTCTTCATGACACAGTGAGCGTAATAATTCAATTAGCAATCATGCTAATGCCCTTCCCTCACTCCATTCGAGGCCTACTGCAGCTACTGCACTGCTAGCTACTGAACTACACAATATACCACCTTCACACTGCCCATGCTGCCTGCACTGCACTGAGGGTCAGTTCCCTACCACAAAGCCCCCTTTGACTGCGGCCCAGGCACCAGGCCTTTCCCTATAGGGCTGGGTGGTATCCTCCTCAGGCAGGGCTTTCTTTGAGCGCTAGCCGGCAGGCTTGACGACTGGGCTGAGGAACGCAGGTGTGACGCTATCACGTGTCTGAAGAGGAAGAGGTGGAGGAGGTAGTGGTGGAGGTGGTGAGACTGTCTACCCAGAGTCAGACATGACACCTCTCTGTCAAGAAGAGATAGCGCTTAGCGAGCTCAGCAAGCTAGTGAGTTTGCTCACGTTCACACAGCACCGACTGCCACCAAYGCTACTACCTACAGAAGCTGAGCTGTGAAGATAAATGGGGGATAGTTGTACGTCTAGACGGCTCGCGTGTGCTCTCTCCCTGTGTGTTGAGCGACGGTTGCTGGATTACATATCACGTCTCTGTGTCAAAGGTGAAAGGTCAAATGAGGTCGAGGGCTTCTTAAAGCTTAGGTTTCACGACTTGCTTCAGTCCTGTGAAAACCGTTTTCGTAATCAGTATCCACCTTCCAGAGCAATCAAGGACCGTTTCAGAAGGTGTACGAGGGCCATAGAAAAGAAGCGGCGTGTTACTGCAACGCCATTGCACTATTTCAACGGCGGATCGTGCCTTCGTCCAGATCAGAAGAATCAAAGTGGTTCCTTTGGGTTTCTGTTTGCTGAGCCAAAGAGAAGAGATATCCAGATCCACTTGACAGGCGGGCAGAAACTCAACCACTTACTTTAGCCCATCATACAGTCTTGGGGGGGCGAATCTTAACTTTCACTTTAAGTCACATTTTCACTTAGTCTCCAATTGACATCAATGCATGACTAAGTGAACATTTGAGGATTCGACCGCCCCATACGGTATAAGATATTGCACCGCCAAATCACTCAAGGATCATTCATTCCATAGTGAATTGGAGTGAGTGGTCTCAGGCTCTTGATCATGAATGAACTGTATGGAGGTAGTGTACTGGAGGGAGGTGGTAGTGAGCACTAGGTTAGCTCTTAAATGAATTTAATAAGATGGGGACAAAGCCCTCTTTCTTCAGTTAAAGTGATTGGGTTCCCGCAGCCTACCCCTCTGAGGCCTCGTCCCAGCCCCCAGCCCAGAGACACAGGGCAGGCATAGTAGCACAGTCTCACAGAGTAGGCAGGTACCTTAGCTCCTGCACACGCACATACAGTACAACCTAGCCAGAGGGCATCTGTCTCTTTCTTAACTCACTTCCTGTACTCCATCCTTGACATCTATTTATCCCAAACACAGGGATATCTTGTTTTTCAAAAATAGAAAATCCCCGACAAGCCAAATAAGAGAAGAGCTGATGCTCTATCTTACATTTCTACTCTTGATCCACTGATCAACTAGTTTCCTGTGATACTGATAGAACTCTGCTGGGGGTGGATTTAGTCCTGCTTAAAGTCTATACTGAGCATCTATTTTAATATGACATGGCTTAGATGGGTTAACATGGGTTAGATTGAAAGTGCGACAGCTACAGAGAAAAGCATTGCCCTATGAGGTCACAGAGAGTCTAATCCCGACAACAACAACCGTCAGAAAGAAAAAACATCAACACGTTTCTGTTCATAATAACAAACAAACTCCTACACTGTTCTCAAACGCAGTCAACGATTGAAAATAGGTCCCCAAGTGGAGAAGACTGGCAATAGCGAAGGATTCAATTTACACCGCCAATACACTGAAGATACTCATACAAGTAGAAGTACCTAATATAGAAGCTAAGTGAAAATGAAGCACTAGCACTGTATAAATACCTGATAGTATGGTATTTTCGTACAAATCCAGAGATCTTTATCTCAGTTTTGCATAACGTACTCATTCTTTAACACCTGAATTGCTCCTATATTCCCCATACCTTGAAGACCTTATGTGATGAACTCAATGACTAGGTTTCACTCACTCATTTGACTTTGGTGCCATTGACTATCATAGTGTTACAGCTATTTCTTGTTCTCCAGCTTTAGAGGCATACTTTGGCAGCAGACGAACAGTGTGATCAGAGCCAATGGAAACTAAACCTAGGATGATTTATGCTCCATAATCCAAAGATGTTATTGAGTACTTAATCATAATGCTCAAAAAGCCTGTCTGTTTCAAGTCACTATTAATCAAATTAAATCAAATCAAATGTTATTTGTCACATGCGCCGAATATAACTGGTGTTGTAGACCTTACAGTGAAATGCTTACTTACAAGCTCTAACCAACAATGTGGTTAAAAAAATACCTTAAAAAAAATAYGAATAAGAAATAAAAGTAACAAATAATTTAAGAGCAGCAGTAAAATAACAATAGCAAGGAAATATACAGCGGGAACCGGACGTGAATGTGGGGGGCACCGGTTAGTCGAGGTAATTGAGGCAATATGTAAATTGCGGTAGAGTTATTACAGTGACTATGCAAAGGGGGGGGGGGGGGGGCAATGCAAATAGTCTGGGTAGCCATTTGATTAGATGTTCAGGAGTCTTATGGCGCTCTGGTACCGCTTTCCATGCGGTAGCAGAGAGAGCAGCCTACGACTAGGGTGGCTGGAGTCTTTGACAATTTTTAGGGCCTTCCAGTGACACTGCCTAGGATAAAGGTCCTGGATGGCAAGAAGCTTGGCCCCAGAGATGTAATGGGCCGTTCGCACTACCCTCTGTAGTGCCTTGCGGTTGGAGGCCAAGCAGTTGCCATACCAGGCAGTGATGCAACCAGTCAGGATGCTCTCAATGGTGCAGCTGTAGAACCTTTTGAAGGATCTGAGGACCAATGCCAAATCTTTTCACTCTCCTGAGGGGGAATAGGTTTTGTCGTAACCCMTTCACTACTGTCTTGGTGTGCTTGGACCATGTTAGTTTGTTGGTGATGTSGACACCAATTAACTTGAAGCTCTCAACCTTCTCCAGTACAGCCCCGTAGATGAGAATGGGGGCGTGCTCGGYCCTCTTTTCCTGAAGTCCACAATCATCTCCTTTGTCTTGATCAAGTTGAGGGAGAGGTTGTTGTCCTGGCACTACACAGCCAGGTCTCTGACCTCCTCCTTATAGGCTGTCTCGTCGTTGTCAGTGATCAGGCCTACCACTGTTGTGTCATCGGCAAATTTAATGATGGTTTTGGAGCTGTGCCTGGCCATGCAGTCAAGAGTGAACAGGGAGTACAGGAGGGGACTGAGCACGCACCCCTGAGTGGCTCTGGTGTTGAGGATCAGCGTGGCAGATGTGTTGTTACCTACACTTACCACCTGGAGGCGGCCCGTCAGGAAGTCCAGGATCCAGTTGCAGAAAGAGGTGTTTAGTCTCAGGGTCCTTAGCTTATTGATGAGCTTTGAGGGCGCTATGGTTTTAAACGCTGAGCTGTAGTCAATGAATAGCATTCTAACATAGGTGTTCCTTTTGTCCAGGTGGGAAAGGGCAGTGTGAAGTGCAATAGAGATTGCATCACCTGTGGATCTGTTAGGGCAGTATGCAAATTGGAGTGGGTCTAGGGTTTCTGGATTAATGGTGTTGATGTGAGCCTTGCCCAGCTTCAAAGCMCTTCATGGCTACAGACGTGAGTGCTACGGGTCAGTAGTCATTTTGGCAGGTTACCTTAGTGTTCTTGGGTACAGGGACTATGGTGGTCTGCTTGAAACGTGTTGTTATTACAGACTCAGACAGGGAGAGGTTGAAAATGTCAGTGAAGACACTTGCCAGTTGGTCAGCACATGCTCGGAGTACATGTCCTGGTAATCCGTCTGGCCCTGCGGMCTTGTGAATGTTGACCTGTTTAAAGGCCTTACTCACATCGGCTGCGGAGAGCGTGATCACACAGTTGTCTGGAACAGCTGTTGCTCTCATGCATGTTTCAGTGTTACTTGCYTCGAAGCAAGCATAGAAGTATTTTACTTCACCTGGTAGGCTCGTGTCACTGGGCAGCTCTCGGCTGTGCTTCMCTTTGTAGTCTGTAATAGTTTACAAGCCTTGCCACATCCGACGAGTGGCAGTTCTACTCTTTAGCTCAGTGCGGATGTTGCCTTTAATCCATGGCTTCTGGTTGGGGTATGTACGTACAGTCAATGTGGGGACGACATCATTGAWGCACTTATTTATGTAGCCAGTAACTGATGTTGTGTACTCATCAATGCCATCGGAAGAATCCTGGAACATATTCCAGCATCTGCTTCATCTGACCACTGTTATTGACCGAGTCACTGACTCTTCCTGCTTTAATTTTTGCTTGTAAGCAGGAATCAGGAGGATACAATTATGGTCAGATTTGCCAAATGGAGGGCGAGGGAGAGCTTTGTATGCGTCTCTGTGTGTGGAGWAAAGGAGGTCAGAGTTCTTTTCCCTCTGGTTGCACATTTACAATGCTGGTGGAAATTTGSCAAAACGGAACTAAGTTTCCCTGCATTAAAGTCCCCGGCCACTAGGAGAACCACCTCTGGATGAGCGTTTTCCGTTTGCTTATGGTGGTATACAGCTCATTGAGTGCAGTCTTAGTGCCAGCATTGGTCTGTGGTGGTATGTAGACAGCYACAAAAACACGGATGAAAACTCTCTAGGTAGATATTGTGGTCTACAGCTTATCATGAGATACTCTACCTCAGGCGAGCAAAACCTTGAGACTTCCTTAKATATCGTGCRCCATCTGTTGTTTACAAATATACATAGACCACCACCCCTTGTCTTACCAGAGGCTGCTGTTCTATCCTTCCGATACAGTGTAAAACCCGCCAGCTGTATGATGTTCATTTCGTCGTTCAGCCACGACTCGGTGAAACATAAGATATTACAGTTTTTAATGTCCCGTTAGTGGAATAATCTTGTACATAGGTCATCGATTTTATTTTCCAATGATCGCATGTTTGCCAATAGAACGGATGGCAGTGGGGTTTTACTTGCTCGCCTAAGAATTCTCAGAAGGCAGCCCAACCTCCGCTCCCTTTTTCCACGTCTTCTCTTTACGCAAATGACGGGGATTTAGGCCTGTTCCCGGGAAAGCAGTATATCCTTCACGTTGGACTGGTCAGACTCGTTAAAGGAAAAAGCTTCTACCARTTCGTGGTGAGTAATCGCTGTTCTGATGTCCAGAAGTTATTTTTGGTCATAAGAGATGGTAGCAGCAACATTATGTACAGAATAAGTTAGAAGATAAGTTACAAACAATGTAAAAAAAACTAACAAAATAACACAGTTGGTTAGGTAGGAGCACGTAAAATGTCAGCCATCCTCTCCAGCGCCATTCTAATGGTGTTATTTGTATGTATTGATGTTGGAATATAGACAGTACAATGGATCAGACAAGGGAACAGGATCCACAGAGCTTAGCATAAAGAATGTAGCAAGCTACAGTACGTGATTCTGAATGGAAAGAAAGAGTGAAGGATGGGAGTTTTTTTTTATGAAGCTTGTCTGTCATTGGTTATAGTGCATAGGTTCTCAATCTTTTTCATTTCRAGGTTCACTGAAACTCCCACATCCTGGTTGAGAATTACTGTTTGAGTGTACACCAAGAGAATCAGGAATACAACAAAGAGAAACTCACCCGTGACCCACTCTTCCCTGGCATCCCTGGTTTCCCAGGAGGTCCTTGAAGTCCCTGGAAGGGGAACATAAAAGATGTCAATGAATTAAAGCAGGAAGTAAGAACACTAACCAACTGTTTACAAGAAAGGGCTTGAATTGATTGATTGAATCCACGTGGAAGAACAGTGCTTGAATAAAAATAGTTGTGAAAGAACTTGAGAGTTGGAAATGTAACATGCAATCCACATGATGACATGTCATTGCTAGGTAAGCGAATTGCCTTCATTAGCCTTAATTAAGTTGGCAGTAAAACACCTCTCCATCCACCCAGTACTGCTATACTTGGCAGCCTCAAAACCTATTTTCAGAAATTGCATATCGAAACAAGGCTTCGTTCTTTTCCTTGCCATTCTGTGTAGGCTATTACATTCAGTACAGCTTAGGTCTTTGGTTTAAATGTTGGCAGAGTCGCTGAGAGTGTATTGTTAAGCCTGCTACGGCTCACTCCCACTGAAACCAATATTTTACCAGTTCCAAAACCACTACAGTGCTTGGATATGGAAGTGTGAGTCATTGTGCTGGGAGCAAGCAGGGGGTCCTGGCCTGGACGGTGGACCAGGGCCTGCGTTGCTCGCGTCCAACCACAGCCACTCTTGTTAATTACGGGCATCAGCTAGCTTTAAACCAATTACACACATGGATTAGCCCAGCTCTCAAAGGTCATTGCTAATGAGGGGTCAGCCTCTACAAATCCAAGCAGTGCAGACTATTGGTTTGAAATGTTAGGTTTGGTTCTCATTTCCACATTTCCACTAGCACCAGGCTCATAAAAACAGAGAGGAAAGAGGAAATGAAAAAAAAAACAGCTTAATATGACATTCGGTTTTGTTAACATACAGTAGGAACTTAATGGTGTACATATAACATACTTGCTCTGGAGAAGGCTTGATATTTCATAGAATTGTTGATATTTGGACACTTTAACTACCCTACTAAGACTTTAACTTCTACTAACTTTTTGGGGGGGCTTTTTTTCGGAGCTGGAGCTGAGTCTGAAAATGCACCACAAGACTACTACAAAGACTTCTTTAAACAGACATTGAGACAAGTCTCTATCGAACAAGCCTGTAAGTACCCATTGAGGAGACCTGTTCTCGGAGAGTGCTGCTGGAGTACAGTGCTGAAAGAAGACTGTTTATGCTCTGGTGTGGTCCACAGTTGAAATGACACTGACAGCTTGAATATATCAACGACCATTGTGGGCTATGCCAGGACCCATGTGTAGCCGCACAGATGCCAGGCTTGCACTGCAGTGGGGTTCAACAGTGTTTGAAGACTACAATAGTCAGACTGGCGGTCACAAACTCACACGTGAGTAAGGCCCTCAAACGAAGATTGGCGACAGTTCTATCAAAATTCCAGTAAATTTGTAGAATTGCAATGCTATGAAGAATATCTACTCTATAATTCTACTGACACGAATAGAAACAAATTGTAGTTGTGGGAATTTTCCGTTCTAAATTACAGAGTTATTCTAGCTGGTGTAAACCTAGGAAAACAGACCTGTGTTTCATAGCAGTGGAACTTGAAAGGCATTCTTACACATTATCATGCCAGAAGAGGAGACACACACTAGGCCTAGATCCTGGTAACGTCAACCTTGACCAAGCATGAGGAGGATGGATCCAGCTCTGCATCAGCTAGCTCTCCAATAAACATGTTTCTCACAGCTTTAGGTGGCTATGACGTACATAGCAGTGTGGATGCCCTCACTGCAGAGGTACGAGCGAGGCTCTTTGGGCCTCAGGTAACAATGAAAAATGTGGGGGAAAACGTCATCAGTACCCAAGGCCAGTGAATTTCTTCACAGCAGGGCCTGCATAATGTGCATAAATTTATTCAATATAACAAGTAACAGCCATTATATATATATATATATATACATCCAAAAATGAGCTATGCCATACTTTGAGTACAATGAATGGTCTGAAAAGGTCTGACAAAAATATCTGAGATCAATATTTGATTTAGCTTTGAACAGAGTTAAGGGCAGACATTGACATAGTAGCCCAAGCAAGTGTGATCAACTACTACATCAACATAAAACATTGTGAGAAGATTTTTGGTCGCTTTGGATCTTGACGCCACAATATAATACATGAAAACATCTGAAATAGTCTATGATGAAGGCCAAGAAGTGTCTGAAATGACTGATAACTCACATTTCATGAGATCTTTCAAAAACAAGCAAAGCCTCAAGCCTGCAATCACATCTGGGCACCATAACATTGCAAGGTTCCAACAAGAACAAATGACCTACACGCTATGAGCTATCAATGGTCTGTTACGAGCTGGACAGTCATGCTTGTTATAGTTTTGAAAGCTGTTCAAACATCTGACATGAGTCATAAAAAGGTAATTTCTTAATACAATGGTGAGTTTGCTTTCTTGGAAATCCATGTATCATTTTCATTGATTTCCCAAGACGAGAAAGACACTTCCCAAGACACCACAACCTCCACCACAACCTCCACTACAGGCTTGAAATCCCAACACAGGTTTAACTCAACAAAATGGACCAGAATCGTCATTTTAACACACTCAACAAATCCCATTCCAATCCCAACCACCAAGCCAAGCATTCCTTGCACTTCATATTAGAACCCCAAGCACTTCATGCGACGTATGGTTGGTTCCGAAGCTGTCAAATGTTCCGAGGTGCTTCATCCACCATGACCTTTGAACCTGCTCTAAAGGTCTCCATTCTTCCTACAGTCACACACCCTTCTGGGAGGAATCTCTCACCCCGGCGTCAGGCCCTCAGTTCAGACACACAGACCACTGGCTGGCGGGGCCCTTCTGTGGGCCCGACTATTTCTACCCATCCCGCTAAAAAGGAAATCTCACATTAGCAAGCAACACTCTGAAGAGTAGCTAGCACCGGCCCACAAGCCGTTTATACTTGATAAGGGGGGCGCTAGCGAGCAGGCTATAGGGTAGGTCACATTTTGGTGAGCTCCTGCTGAATTACTAGATAGAAGAATAAATTAAAAAAAGACATACTGTAGATGAAGCCTATGCAATGTGTTCCAATAAACTGAACAGATGCAAAACTGAAATCCGGTTAACTAWTAAAAGTGACACTTCTAAGTGACACCACACAGACAGGGCTCAGGGGGGCACTTCGATGTCTGTAACCCATGGAAGGACTTCATGTCAGGGGCTTTTTAAGAGGGCTGAACCTACTCCACCCACCCAACCCCCTACCGCCTCGCCATCCACAGAGCGACTTAGCGTCAAGCTCCCTGCTTGTTTAACATAATGGGTGGAGAAGGGATTTCGGGGCAGAACAGTACAGAACAGCTCCCAAAGCTCAGTGTGAAATATATCAGGAGTTTAAAACATCAGCCTGCTGCCACACATGCCAGGCAGGTTAGGAGTCCCTCCTGTACATTAAATATATACATACTGTACATACACACACCAGTGGAGGCTGCTGAGGGGACAACGGCTCATAATAACATCCAGAACGGAGCAAATGGAATGGCATCAGACACCTGGAAACCATATGTTTGATGTATTTGATACCATTCCAATGATTCCACTCCAGTCAGTACCACAAGCATGTTCTCCCCAATTAAGGTTCCGCCAACCTCCTGTGACACACATCTCTATTTAAAAACATGTTCTTACCACTGGTCCCGGTTCTCCCTTTARTCCAGGTGGTCCCGGCCCAGCCAGCAGTGAGAACTGGGTCGGTTCCAGGTCCCAGGTTTGGAAGCCATCTGTGGCAGGCGGAGTGACAGAGATAAACAAGGTGGGTTTGACAGCCTCCACACTGGTCACTCTGGGCTCCAGTTTCTTTGCAGCCAGCACGGTCAGCTGCTTTCTCTGGATGTAAAGGATGGAGGTGTTTGAGTTTGAAGAAGAGCCTTGTTTGGATGCTGCCGTGGTTTGGAGGTCTGGCTTCTTCTTTAGTGGCCGGGCGGTGGTGTAAAGGGTTGGTGCAGCAGCCAATCTGCTCCCTGTGGGTTTTGGGGTTTTAACACCAGGTTCCACCGCCATGCTCTTTTTAGCACTGCTGTCGCCACGGGATGTTGGCTTTGGGGATGTTTGTGTTCCGCTGGTCCTGAGGGGTACAGTAACAGTTTGAGTCTTGGCCACTAAGGGGTGCTCTAATCCTGGCCTGGCCATTGTCGGGGCGACAGTCGCAGGAAGGGACAGGGACATAGTTCCARACTTTGGTGTGACAAAACTCTCACGCACGGAGAGGGTTGGCGCCACTGTGGGGCGGTTGGTCGGGACAACAAGCTTAGTCCTGGTTCTGTCCCCAGTCAAGACCAGACTAGGACTCTGGACTTTCCTGGTTACCTCAGTCGACAGCAGAGGAGTGTTGAGGGTGACAGTAAAGTTTGGGTTGGAGGGGATCAGAGGTAGCAGGGGTGGGAGATTTACAGGCCTGTAGGTGTCGGCCTCCCTGCAGTGTTTCTTTATGTACTTACAATAGTTATGAGCTGCCTTGGCAGAGGGGTAAATATCAAACTGGCAAATGGCACCCTCAAACTGCACTGAGTTCTGGGCCCTTTTACCCAAGAGGAAAGAGCCCTCGGGATCCAGGGCCTCCTCTTTTTTAGAATGCAGATCTGCATGTACACTAGTCTTCCCACAAGAAGTATATAACGAGACCCTCTGGCCTCGGATGTCCAGGGCCAGGCTGTGCCACAGGCCGTTGTGAACGTCATAGTCAAAATGGACAGAGTCCTTCTGGCCAACGTAGACCAGGACCTTCCCCGGGATGAACTGGACCCCCAGCTGCAGTCTCTTCCTCTTGGACAGGACGGTGAAGAGGAAGGCGCTGTTGATGCGGTGGGAGCTCAGGCTGAGGATCAGAGAGAGGTTGGTGGTGGGATAAGAGGCAGTGGGGAGGATGGAAGACAGGGGGGCCTGGATGCGGGCCCGCTGGGTGAGGATGACCCCAGACTTAAAGGGGATGACCCCCTGGGGAGCAGCACGGGCCCCTGAGGATGATGAACCCCCTCCGGTCCTTGTCCCTGTGAGCCCCAGCTGCTGTAAGACGTCCACATCTACAGAGAACCAGAAGAAACACATCATCAGACACATCACACAATGGCCATATCTACAGAGAAAGAGGACAGAGACACACAGATCACAGAAATCCCACCATGTCTACATCTGTAGACAAGCAGAAGAAACACACCATCCGACAAATCACACAATGTCACATATCTACAGAGAACCAGAAGAAACACACCACAGATCACACAATGACCACATCTCATACAGTAGGAGTGCAAAACCTATCCAGACAGTCTAGACAGAGAATGGAAGTTCAATAGGGTTAAAAAGTGTTCCAAAACTAGCGTGTTTTAGACACAAAGACTCAACATCAGGGTGCTTATAGACAGTTCACAGATGATGTCAGATTACTGGTTGCAAAGGTGTGATGTGACAGCAAAGTGGCATGGTATTTATCATGATGTTTGTCTTTTCTGTCTGCCCTCACGAAAGAAGGAGTGAGTAATAGTGATGTGGACTTGACGTTCAGCCATCTTTACAGGATTTCTGAGAGACAGAGAGCCTCAGAGAGCCTTAATTCAGTAGTGGCATTCAAATGTTGTCAAAGTCATAGACTGGCAATATGGTCCATCAATCATGGCACGCTTTAAGCAAAACAACAGTGAAGATGCAGGGAAAATCTGAGAAGTATAGTTTGATTGTGAACAATGCATTAATTTTCTGATACCAGACATCACTCATGCACTAAAATAGATGGAGCATGCCTTTCTGATACCTTGTGGACAGTGTTCATTGTATTCAAGTACAGCTGCAGGATCAACTCATTTTATAGTCTTATAGTCCATGGGCCAAAGTTATTTGTGGAATTTCTTTCCTTCTTAATGCGTTTGGGACAATCAGTTCTGTTGTGACAAGGTAGGACATTAGACTGGTAAAAATCTGTCCTTGGTCTGATGAGTCCAAATTTTGGATTTTTGGTTCCAACCGCCGTGTCTTTGTGAGACGCAGAGTAGGTGAACAGATGATCTCCGCATGTGTGGTTCCCAATGTGAAGCATGAAGGAGGTGTGGTGATTGGTGGTGCTTTGCTGGTGACATGGTCTGTGATTTATTTAGAATTCCAGGCACTCTTAACCAGCATGGCTACCACAGAATTCTGCATCGATACGCCATCCCATCTGGTTTGCACTTAGTGGGGCTATCATTTGTTTTTCAAAAGGACAATGACCCAACACACCTCCGGGCAGTGTGAGGGCTATTTGACCAAGAAAGAGAGTGATGGATTGCTGATTCAGATGACCTGGCCTCTACAATCACCCAACCTCAACCCAATTGAGATGGTTTGGGATGAATTGGACCACAGAGTGAAGGAAAAGCAGTCAACAAGTGCTCAACATATGTGGGAACTCCTTCAAGACTTTTGGAAAAGAATTCCAGGTGAAGCTGGTTGAGAGAATGCCAACAGTGTGCAAAGCTGTCATCAAGGCAAAGYGTGGCTACTTTGAAGAATCTCAAATATAAAACATATTTTGATTTGTTTAACACTTTCTTGGTTACTACTTTATTCCATGTGTTATTTCATAGTTTTGATGTCTTCACTATTATTCTACAATGCAGAAAAAAAAGAAAAAAAAGAAAAGAAAAACCTCTTGAATGTGTAGGTGTGTCCAAACTTTTGACTGGTACTCTATATATTTCCATACTATGAGATAGGAATAATACTGTGAAATTGTGAAAATTATGATAATTCCCTTTTAGTGTAAGAGCTGTTTGAAAACACCACCTGAAATTTCAGCCTGTTTTTGTGGGATGAAGTTTTGGCCTACCTGGTGACATCACCAGGCGTTAAATTAGTTGATAGACCAATAAGAAAGAGAGCTCCTCYCCCCCCCCCCCCCCCCCCCCACTCAGAACACTCCCAGATAGTCCTAGCAAAATTGTTTGTTGAGAAATTTCTCTTTGCTATGAAGCAAATCTTTGGTTAGTTTTACCATTTTCAGTGAAAACAATAACAATAAGGTACCCAATGTTACTCGGAAATGATTTAATGTTGATCATTTGAAAATTGCACCTTTAACAACAACGGATATCCACAGATCTACAGCGCAGACAAAAAAAAAGTATATTTTCTTTGTCTGGAAATAATATGTTCTGCTGAGTAAAGATGACTGTAAGAGGAGGCCAGATTTAAGGGTTATTAAGTTGTATTGTGAAAACATTACAGTAGCTTGGATGTTCCATGATTTAATTACATCTTATGGGAATGAATGGAGGTTAAATATAATTGTTGTAACCGTATGCCAGTTACAGTGCTTTGTTTAAAGTGTTAATTATTCCATCAATATTCTATATGTGCAGATTTCAAATCATCTGAATTGAACTAAAATATAATTTCTAGGGACAACCATGACTCCTTAAGCAAGACTAGAAATACTCCATAGTGAAAGTTTGATCTGCCATCATCTTTTTATTTAACTAGGCAAGTCAGTTAAGAACAAATTCTTATTTACAATGACAGCCTATCTACAGGGTCAGCCCCTGGAGGGTTAAGTGCCTTGCTCAAGGACACATCAACAGGTTTTTCACCTTGTCGGCTTGGGTATTTGAACCAGCGACCTTTCGGTTACTGGCCCAACGCTTTAACCGCTAGGCTACCTGCCGCCTCTGCTAGTAAGAAATACATTTTTTTTTAAAGCAGCTTTACTTACAGGAGATCAAATGGTCCAGAAAATGTCTAATAAATCAGATGAGTTGTTGTAGCAAAACTTTCAACACTTGTTACAACATTGTCACACCTCACTTGGGTTTAAATAGCTGATAGGAGATAAACCAGATACAGTCCAGTCCAGTCTCTACACCGGAGGTATTCAACTCTTACCCTATGAGGTCCGTAGCCTGCTGGTTTTCTGGTCTACCTGACAACTAATGCACTCACCTGGTGTCCCAGGTCTAAATCAGTCCCTGATCAGCGGTGTACAATGAAAAAACGCAGTGGAACTAGCTTCAAGGTCCAGAGTTGAGATTGAGTGCTCGACACTGTTAAAATAGCATGACTCAAAACACCCTCATTGTGAAATAAAACCATGAAAAGTAATGCACCTAAGCTGAGATCTGGTGTTTGGAGGGTGTTTGAATGTAAACACAATTTATTAAGGGTTATGATACACAGAATGTGTTTGAAAACAGACTGGATGTACTCTGAAACATCCGCTTGTTCTTCAATCTGAATATTGGTGTTTTTAAGAGAGTGTTTTGAAAAACATTTGCGGTTTCAGTGCATCTAAAAAGCAGCATCAAAACACATACAATCAAATGGTTTATAAATGCAAATGGTTTATAGCCTAAATATTGAATGATGATCATTTTCAATCAACATTTGACAACTTATTGTAGGCTATTACAGTTTGCACATTAGTTTCCAGTGATCAAGAGGCAGAGCTGTCATACAGTATTTTTCCCACAACTTGTTAACAACATAAAGAAGATGGATATGTTGGAACTAGTGGATATATGGACGCTTAAATATCTGGATCTAGTGAGATATACATGGCAGAGGCTCAGTCAAGCTAGTCATCTTGACAACTTTCTTGTGCCCTTCTCGCTGGCACCAAAAGTTTAAAAAGTGTTGATAGGGAACATAATGCGGACGGACCATCAAATAACTGGCAAATACATTACTCTTACAGAATTTCCACATGGGAGAGGATATTGTAAATTTAATCAAAGCCTATTGGATGATAACATGTTTTTGACTAGGACAGAAGAATTTATAACATACTTTTTCTAACATAACGTAGGTACAGCAGATCCCTTTATTGTACGGGACACTTTTAAATGTGCCTTTGGAGGCCATGAAATTCAATACTCATCTTTGAAACAAAAGCAATTTAGGTCAAAAGAGTTCATATTAACAAAGGAAATGGAAGGACTAATAGTACAGATAGATAGCAATAAAAACTGTGCCATGGAGGCACAGAATAAGTTAGAGGAAAAACACAAAAATGGAGGAACTTATTCAAGAAAGATCAAGTGTAATATATTTAAAACATTAAGCCAACTGGATGGAATATGGGGAAAAATGCACCAAATTATTTTTTCATCTTAGAAATGCTACCAAAAATAATTTACTGAAACTTGTTACAAATGACTGAGTAACCCATGATTCACCAAACAAATCCTAAAGAAGACACTGGGAACTGAATACTTTTCCTAGGGTAGACAATAGAACTAATTATACTGCCATAGCAAGCAAAAAGGCAGTAACTGCTCATTTGGTCGAAAATTAGTTAATGTCATTTTTCCTACATTAAATGCATGCTTAATCATGTGGACAAGTATCCTGCCTCTATTGTATTGTGTTTTGGGGGAAATGGGGGTCATGTTAGCAGTAACTGCATAAAGTTACTGTGAAACCAAGGTAAATAAAAGCCATTTTCTCTCAGTTCCACATCATGAGCAGTTACTGTCTTTTTGCTTGGTAGAGCAGTATCGGCTACTACAGTTGTCTGGCCCATTGTGAGATTTAAATGATGTTACAATCAAAATGTTTAGGGCTATGTAAATTACAGCAGAAGTAGCATGAGGTAACATACGTCATGTGGGCATCTGATATTTGTGTGACGAGGTGGATTTGTATCTGCTTGTCAAGACACTGACTTAGTCCACTCAGACAGTCTTCAGGAATCAACGGTTGAACTGAACCACCATTGTTACATGACCATGGACTTAAGTCAATATTTTTTCGCTGAATACTTGAACTTCTCTCAAGTCTAAATAGATGGGCTGGTTGTTTAGCAACGAAACCAATGTGCGTGCAACTACGGGGCAAAACAGACGGGATTGACTAAGATTGTTGACAACATGTAAACTATATTTTGTCGCCAATGTTTATTGAAAACATAAAGACATTTGCACAATGAGCACTTGTGGTCTATCAAATACGCTATATCGTTACAGTTGTTGGTTAGCTAGCTAGCAAAATCAGTCAAAATAACTCTAAACAAAACATGGTATCAAGAACAAGATGAAACTAGCTGAAACGAGGCCCGACTTCCCAAGTGGCAGTTTCTTGTCATTGATGGTAGCTATCTGGCCATCCACAATCACAACAATTAACTAACTTCTGCCCCATTGAATCGTGCGCATCGTTTTTGTGACGTTGTCAGCTAACCCATCTACAGGGCCCATGGAGAATATTTTTGTGGTATTCCACCTTTATTTTTTCTATTCATTATTTACACAGATTAGAAACAGGAGGAGACAGAGAAGAAGAGGGACAGATTATTTAATCTGCAAGTTCTGTGGCAGTAAAATGTCACATTTTGTAATGTTACCCATTCAAGAACACGTTCCATTGTGAGGAACTTGTTAATCCCATTGAGCTAAAGCCTGGGCCCCCATATCAGAAGACAAATCTTTTGATTAAAAGCAAAATGTGAACTTCAAACATTGTTCTGTTGTACTGTTCAGAATTCCCCCAGTCACGGGCAAGGAGGCAGATGAACCCTCTACTAGCAAACTCTATTGTCAAGTATAAAAACAGGCAGTTTGCAGGCACCTCCCCTTGGGCCATGAGGTGGGTGTAAGATTGCGGACGGGAAAAAAAATAGAAAAGTGAAAAATGTTGAGATATGGAGTGGTGGATCACACAGAGGTTTTGGAAGAGATACAAAAGGAAATTGAAAGTGACGAGAGTGAGGATGAATTAACTGGCAGGTGCGGTGAAGACCGCCGAGCTTGAGCCTCATCCTGATGATGAACAAGATGATTCTGGCCCAGTGGGAGTGAGATTTTTGGGGAGAGAATGGATACTTGCCTTCTGGCAGATCCATACAGTATGTGTTGTCGGGTTGGGTGGAGAAGAGGTTGAGGAATGTCGGTGAAAGAGAAGTGGAATTGTTTCTATTTTTGAATTTTTTATTATTCCTGCCGGCCAGAGGGAGCATGCTCTCCGCACCACGCGATTGGGGACAATAACTGTGACTTGCTTTCCTCTCTGGAGCAGGGCGCTGTTGAAAGGAGTGATAACTGGAATGGCGTTAAGTGGATCAACTGAAGTTGAAGATTCCCGGTGTCTGTGACGCCTGCAGTTTAGTGCGGCACAGACCCAGTGGACAGCTTGGTGAAACAAAGACACTGTCTGTACTACTGAGTTTTGATGCAGTCTTTATCAGATAGACTTAAGTTAGGATTTGTCCGTTACACTATGAGCTTTTGTCCCAAATCCATTAGTGTTTTAGGTGTCATGTGGCAGCAATGTGTAGGATGACATGAGACAAAGGAATGTGTAGTATCGAGGGAAACAGTTGTGTGTGTGTAAACTTTATGGGTAAATAAAAAGGGGACCATCGATCTCTACCAGAAGCTTGGCTGGTGCGTAAAAACTGCAAATTCAGACAAACAAAAGGTGTAATAGGTCCGCACTAAACTGTATGGGTACCCATTGTGCTGGAGATCAGAGGTGTCCGTGAGAGAAAGGCAGCTTGAGGTTGCCAAGATCAGAGTAGTGCAGAAGGTGTCGTATGCTGAGGCAGTGAAGAGAGTAGTAGAGGAAGATAGGGTCCCTTACCCTGGACCTAACTAAGAGGATCCCTGTGAGTAGGCCGAGGCCAAAAAAGAATGATAGGAATAACATGTGCTTCAATATGGTTGTTTTTTTGCCGTTCATGGCCATGGTTGCCAATTGTACCGCAGGAATGGAACATAAATCAGAGGATAAATGTTGTGGTGGCAGCGGCAGAAAAGTACTTGGGTATACAAGATTTTACTGCAGAGGAGTTAGAAGATGTTTTGAACGATAGTGTCCCATCCTCCCAGGCTGCTAGCCTGCAGTAGGATTAGAGTGTACCAAAGTAGTAGAATAGGTGAGGTTTTAATTGCTGCTGGGTTAGTTGGTAAGGTAATTTTTTTCACATAGTGTAATGAATTCATACTGCAGGATAGTAGGCTGATACACAGCCAATAGAGTAGGTAGTGTTATGCACCTATATAATTATTATTTTGGGGGACCACCATAAAACTAAAGAAGTCACCTCCCCTCAATATGGGTCCTTCACGAATACAGAGAGGTGAGGGCACACCAAATACTCAGGGGAAACTCTCCAACACAATCCAAGAAAGAAGTCAACAGAAAAGGAATTCACAAGGAATTCAACAAGAACATTTGTTTTGTGTAGCATGCTAATAGTCCAAGTCAAGCAGCCATTTTGATTAATTGATCAGTTTTGTTGATGCTACATGTTGGCTGGTAAATTGATACAGTACGTCATTGTTTGAACCTTTCTTGCATTCATTTTTTAAATAAAAATTAACCCTGATTTGTAGTTAATACTGCTGGCTTGTTTTCCTACTAGCTTAATGAGCTTTATCTATTGTTTGATGTTTGTCCCACATGTTACATGCTACACTAAATAGCCACTGCAATTAAGCTTGTTCTAGCTTTGGCTTACTATGCTACATGTTATTGCATCCCACTTTTGACATTCATATTGTTATCTTGTTGCTATATTTGCATAGTTTTATTCATTATGTATTTGCATATTGCTATTGATATGTTTAAGTATTGTATATTCATTTAGCAGTTTATATTATAACAGTTAGTTACTAATTATGCATTTGTGTACTGTCATTATTGCTCTCCCTGCAGAAAACCATATTAGCCACCGGCTGGTCAATCCTATCCAAAGCCAATCAAGGATCACAGACTAATGCCAACTGAACTGCAGTGGTGTAAAGTACTTAAGCAAAAATACTTTAAAGTACTACTTTACAAATTTTTTGTGGTATCTGTACTTTACTATTCTATTTTTGAAAACTTTTACTTCACTACATTCCTAAAGAAAATACTGTACTTTTTACTTCATACATTTTTCCTGACAACCCAACGTACTAGTTACATTTTGAATGCTTAGCAGAACAGAAACATTTTGAAATTCACGCACTTATCAAGAGAACATGTGATCATCCCTACTGACTATGTTCTGGCGGACTCACTAAACACAAATGCTTAATATAAGGAATATTACATTATTTATACTTTTACTATTGATACTTAAGTATATTTAAAACCAAATACTTTCAGACTTAGTCAAGTAGCATTTTACTGGGTGACTCACTTTTACTTGAGTAACTTTCTATTAAGGTATCTATAGTTTTACTCAAGTATGACAACTGGGTACTTTTTCCACCACTGCTGAACTGTTAATCGTCAATCATATCATGTAACTCAACTGTACTGTGATTGAATCCATCTGAATATAATGTATATATGAATATATCTGAATATTATAGAGCCCCACAGTGGAGGTGTCATAATACCCATAAAACCTAGCAGTCAAACAGGGAGGGAAATGGTTCCAAAATATTTTTCCACCATTCATTTTTCCCATAGGCAATTTTAGAAACACTTCAAATAAGGGCTGTGTTTCGTGTAGGCTTTCCCTGGCGTCACGTTTTGATAACCTTTGATAAATCTCTCTCGGACAAGGTGACTTTTATCAATATATTCGACTCTATTTACTCTCAGATAAAATTTAAAAAAAGAAGCTAATTAGCATCAAAGTAGACATCATGCAAGACTGCAAATCCCTGCAAGCTCCTGGACGTCATCTCTAGCTGACACCTTTGCTCACAGGTATTGTGTCCATTTAAAACTTGCACAAGACAGTTCACAAAATTGTCAATTTAACCCTCCTGTTGTGTTCGTTCATGTTAATGCATTCTGTGTTCCCGGTCCAAAATGAACGCCCCATTATAGCTGATTATGAATCCATAATAATACATATACAGTATTATCACCTAATGTTGTGTTAGATCTTTTTATCAACTTAATTCCTTGTGAACATTACAAGTTTTTAACTTCTATTTGCTATTTATGGCCTGTAGGCCTCATTGACCTGAGCTCATACAACTCGTTTTTGAGTAAATAAAAAGCAAAATGTATGGATTATTTTGGCTATAACAAATGCTCAGATGAAACATTTTGTGCTATTTATCACAGACCACTTTGTGTCAAAGTTTAACAAGGACTCTCCTCCTCCTCACCAGTGTCATGATCAAAGATATGATCAAGAGGCTCACATACAGTATATTGATTGGTCATTGTGCTGCCACAGAATGAATTGTGAGCAAGGCCTCAAAAAAGCTTTATATACCAGAGCTGCGAGAAAAGTTATATATATTATTGAAACAATGTTGCGATTGTTTGTGAGAATGCCAACAGGTGTGTTCTATTGGGGAAAGGTTCCCGTGGGGGTTACCATGGAAGCCAAGAAGGGGTGATGGTGTGTGTGTGTGTGTTGTGTGTGTGTGTGTGTTGTGTGTGTGTGTGTGTGTGTGTGTGTGTGTGTGTGTGTGTGTGTGTGTGTGTTGGTGTGTGTGTGGTGTGTGTGTTGTGTGTGTGTGTGTGTGTGTGTGTGTGTGTGGTGCTAAGTGTGTGCGCTCAAACACACATGCGTGTGGGGGTCTGGGAAAGGAAGTGTGTCCATCTGATGAATGGGCATGTGGCTGAACTCAATTTTATACACTAATTGTAGTCTCACCCATTCATTTCTAATGACCGGTCATTTTTGACCGAGAACACCACACACAGGTGTACAAAAGTTAAGTAAAACACCCAAAATGTAATGAAAATCATCCAAATGTATTTTGTGTGTTCATATGCCCTGTGTGGACAAAGTCATGGAACCTTATGACAATTAGATTAAATTAACTACATTTTTCAGAGAGAAAACTTCGGTSCAATTCGACCGGAACACAGCAGGAGGGTTAAAGAAATGTAGCCAATGTATACATTACTAAATTTAGCTGACATTAGATAGATAATCCAGAGATTCTAACCTTTGCCTCGATTCTGCAGTTTCGTCTAGATCATCATGGCATTTGTAATTCATTATGATAGCCACATTAGCAGCTAATTAGCATTTATTTTCTGGGGGGGTAAATACAGGTGAATATATTGATAAAAGTCACCTTGTCCTAGAGAGATTTTCACGGTTATCAAAGTGTCACGCCAGGGTAAGCCTACACAAAACCAGACCTTTTTTTAAGTGTTACTAAAATCCCCTATGGGAAAAATAAACGGTGGAAAAACAATTGGATCCCTTTTTTCTTGTTTGACCGCTAGGTTTTATGGGTATTATGACTCACACTGTGGTACTCTGTCATCACAGGAGGTTGGTGGCACCTTAATTGGGGAGGACGGGCTCGTGGAAATGGCTGGAGCGGAATCAGTGGAATGGTATCAAACACATGGTTTGATGCCATTCCATTTACTCCGCTCCAGCCATTATTATGAGCCGTCCTCCCCTCAGCAGCCTCCACTGCCATATTCTCTTGATTTTGAAGAATATGATAAATACCTTACAGATCTTAGAACTGTCTTACTTTATCAATATACCATGTGAAAGACCTGTTAATGTTTTGTCGTCATTGGATAATTTGCAAAGAAAAAATAAAGCATTTGATGCTTTAAAATCARGTCTTGAAAAAGTAATATGTACTYATTAATTATTATCCTGGACAATCTTATTCATTTGTATTTTCATAAAGCGATCTTTTCTGGTATCTTTTATTTGAGAATAATACTTAACATTTGACCTTTTGGTGTTACCAATGAGGAGTTTATCAACACACACGGTGTGACACACCATATAAGAGCGGGGAATACAAAATAAGAGAAGGGACTCCCATTTACAGTATTTGGAAACTCCAGAAGAASGGATATAATTCTGCACTGGACAGGATTTGAAACACCATTATAGTGTTTTCAACATTTTCCAGTAGCTTTCCCAATCTCTGGCAAGGTATTGCACAACTCTTGATTAAGTGGTGTTACAACACCATGTCATGTTCCAGAACATTTCAGGATGATGTGTTTTAACAACTAGCAAAGTTAAGGTTTTGTCTCCCTAACATTGGTGGCAGCTCAGTTGCCACTAGTTGTTGTGTTACAAAACAATTTTAACAGTGTATGGCTCACCTACAGTAAATGGTGTATTGCTTTATACAAATCATCTCTCCTTCATCTCTGTCTAACATGGAGTAATGTAGCTGAAATATGGTACCGTAATAAGCCATCTGGTTACCACCAGGTACAGTGGTTGTACCATGCTGTTTGAGGCCAATAAAGGCTGAATCTGGTGTTTAAAACGTCTTAGATCAGCATTAAAACAACCCCCTGTTTCTGCAGCTTGGTCTAGAGGTAGCGCTGCCGCCCCTACACCACACATTGTCCCTGGAGGGAGTAGTTTGATTGCTGTTTATGCCACTCACTTTCTGTGCTATCTCTTTCTCGTCAATCTCCCCATCTCTGTATCTGTCCCCCACCCAAAAAAAAATTAACTCTCTGCACCAGGTTGAAGTAAGGTGGTTGAAACGGTTAATCCTCTTTGTGACCCACATAAAGACTACAGTACATGGCTTCGGATGTGAAAGTACAACTTCCCCTTGACTAATGCAAAACAAATGTGGGCAACAGTCAACTAAACACTGAGTTGAATTATAGTGCTACAATAGAGAGGAAATACAGAACAGTACAGACACTGCAGCTATGATTCTTAAGGGCTGTTGAGCCATAAGTCATGTTCGGGGGGAAGGAAGGGGGTGGGCTGTACATTATGCAGCGTCCCAAATGACACCCTATTCCCTATTTGAAGCACTACTTTTGACCAGGGCCCGTAGTGGTGCACTAAATAGGGAGTAGGGTGCCATTTGTGACATTTCTATGTGCAGCCAAGTGGGAGGCAGGGAGGGCATGATCACTGGACAGACCCCCCGACACATGGAAAGGACATCAAACTGAAGCTGAACTTGAAGACAAGAACAAAAACTTACTTCATCAGCAGAATATCCCATGATACCGTAGCTTACAATTATCTGTATAATGGTTCTGAGAGATTATTTTACAGTCTGCTATTTACCTAATAAGTGCACATAAAAGATGCATGATGAAATGTAATAACATAATAGGAGTAAGTAGTCTGCTATAGGAAGGGGGACAGTGAATGCCAAAACTCTAGGTTTGACCCTATTACATCCAGATCTCCACAAACATCCTTTATTAGAAAATCTTGGCAGAGTTCCACAGTAAATGCAGCCGTTGCATCGGAGACAGAAGAGGGAAGGATATCAGAAGATTCAGAAGGTATAATCCCCGTAGAATCTTCAGTACACATCTCCCACTCCCACAATTGAACAGAGAGCGTTTTATCTCCACAATCTCTCCACTTCCACACCAGAAAGAAGTAAGGAGGATAGGAGATAGCCACTACTGTTGGAGAAAGGATTGTTACCTCTCTCAGAATAAACATGCTTCAGTTGAGCCTCTAGACTAGACAGACAGACAGAACAGACAGAACAGAAGACAGACAGCAGGCAGGCAGGCAGGCAGGCAGGCAGGCACAGGCAGGCAGGCAGGAGCAGGCACAGAAGACAGACAGACAGACAGACAGACAGACAGACAGACAGACAGACAGACAGACAGACAGACAGACAGACAGACAGACAGACAGACAGACAGACAGATAGACCCCTGTCACAGTTCATCCTCAAACAACTTCACGAAACACGTTAAATGATAAAGGACTTATGTTTGGAAGGATTGAATGAAGTAAAGCTGTTTCAGCTGGGTTATGATACATTTTACAGTCCACATTTCACCCCTTTACATTAAATCATACACGTTTGGCCCCAACCCTTTCCAAGTATGTTTTTACTAGGCTGTACCAATTCGACACTGACAATATGCAATACGATATTCTGCTGTACAGCTATACTAAAACTCAATAAAAATACATGATTGGATTTCTAAATCCTTACTTCAGAATGAAATAATGAAACCTCACCTTCAGGGTGTGCTTGAGCTAGCCCCAGGAAACAGGTACAATAGAGAATAGTCCAGAGTATCAGAATTCTCCTGTGGGGTAGAGAGAGAATATGGTTACACACACTCATCCATAGGGAAGTGGTGGAAAAAGTACTTCATTTTCATACTTGATTAAAAGTAAAGATACCTTAAAAGAAAAAGACTCAAGTAAAAGTAAAGGTCACAAAGTAAAATGCTACTTGAGTAAAAGTSTAAAAGTATTTGGTTTTAAATATACTTAAGTATCAAAAGTAAAAGTATAAATCATTTAAAATGTCAAACCAGACAACACAATTTTCTTGTTTTTTRWWWTTWRSGRWWRSCMRGGGSMMMRKTYMAMMMYYMRRMMMMAWTTWMMAAWKRARRAAWTKKKKYTKAGTGAGTCTGCCAGATCAGAGGCAGTAGGGATGACCAGGGATGTTCTCATGATAAGTGCGTGAATTAGACAAGTTTCCTGTCCTGCTAAGCATTCAAAATGTAGCGAAGTACTTTTGGGTATCAGGGAAAATGTAAGGAGTAAAAAGTACATTATTTCTTTAGGAATGTAGTGGAGTAAAAGTAAAAGTTGTCAAATATATAAATAGTAATGTAAAGTACAGATACCCCAAAAAACTACTTATTTTTACTTAAATACTTTACACCACTGCAATAGAGTATAGGTTATAACAGGGTTTGTAAAGGTTTATCAATTCATTTCTGCACTCATTTAATCTTTCCACATGGCAGATAATTATCCACATGGCAGATAATCTGACCCACAGGGGGGCTAGTGAGTACTGCTCCCCCTTAGTCTCCCTCTGACTGCTTTGCATCTTGAGCCCTATTCCCTATATAGTGCAATACTTTTAATCAGAGCACATAGGGCTCTGGTCAGAAGTAGTGCACTACAGTGCATTCGGAAAGTATTCAGACCCATTGAGTTTTTCACACATTTTGTTACTTTATAACCTTACTCTAAAATTGATTAAATAACTTTTTTCCCTCATCAATCTACACACAATACCCATAATGACAAAGCAAAAACAGATTTTTTTGTCATTTTGCACATTTATAAAAAAAAATAAAAAAAATACCTTATTTACATAGATATCAGACCCTTTACTATCAGACTCAAAATTGAGCTCAGGTGTATCCTGTTTCCATTGATCAATCCTTGAAAGTTCTACAACTTGATTGGAGTCACATGTGGAAATTCAGTTGATTGGACATTACCTGTCGGCCCAACAGCTGACAATTGCATGTTAGAGCAAAAACCAAGCCATGAGGTCGAAGGAATTGTACGTAGAGCTCCGAGACAGGATTGTGTCGAGGCACAGATCTGGGGAAGGATACCAAAAAATGTCTGCAGTATTGAAGGTCATCAAGAACACAGTGGCCTCCATCATTTTTAAATGGAAGAAGTTTGAATTCACCAAGACCCGCCCGAGAAAACCGAGGTATTGCGGGAGAAGGCCCTTAGTCAGGGAGGTGACCAAGAACCCAATGGTCACTCTAACAGAGCTCCAGAGTTGCTCTGTGGAGATGGGAGAACCTTCCAGAATGACAACCATCTCTGCAGCACTCCACAAATCAGGCCTTTATGGTAGAGTGGTTAGATGGAAGCCACTCCACAGAAAAAGGAACATGACAGATCACTTGGAGTTTGCCAAAAGGCACCTAAAAGACTCTCAGACCATGAGAAACAAGATTCTCTGGTCTGATGAAACCAAGATTGAACTGTTTGGCCTGAATGCCAAGTGTCACGTCTGGAGGAAACCTGGCACCATGCCTACAGTGAAGCATAGTGGTGGCAGCATCATGCTGTGGGGGTGTTTTTCAGAGGCAGGGACTGGGAGACTAGTCAGGTTCAAGGGAAAGATGAACAAAGCAAAGTACAGAGAGATCCTTGATGAAAATCTGCTGCAGAGCACTCAGGACCTCAGACTGGAGCGAAGGTTCACCTTTCAACTGGACAACGACCCTAAGCACACAGGGAAGACAATGCAGGAGTGAGTGGCTTCGGGACAAGTCTCTGAATGTCCTTGAGTGGCCCAGCTAGAGCCCAGACTTGAACCCGATCGATCATCTCTGGAGAGACCTGAAACTTGCTGTGCAGTGATGCTCCCCATCCAACCTGACAGAGCTTGAGAAGATTTGCAAAGTAGAATGGGAGAAACTACCCAAATACAGGTGTGCCAAGCTTGTAGCGTCATACCCAAGAAGACTCGAGGCTGTAATCACTGCCAAAGGTGCTTCAATAAAGTACTGAGTAAATGGTCTGAATACTTATGCAAATGTGATATTTCCGTTTTTTTTTATACATTTGCAAAAATACTAAAAACCATTTTTTTCTTTCTCTTTTTAGGGTATTGTGTGTAGATGGATGAGGGCAAAAAAACAATTTACTCAATTTTAGATTAAGGATGTAATGTAACAACATTTTGAAAAAGTCAATTTGTGACACAGCCTCTGACTAAGGCCTCCAATGGCTTGTAATTGCATTACACCCGCCAATGGTTCTTAGAAATYAAGGAAGCAAAGATAAGGGGAAAATKAGAAAAAGTMCTTCATTTACAAGGGCAGGGGGAGACAAACATCTGGAAACATCAACACTAAGAAACTCAACACACTAAATCATCAGTCAGCACTTCCAGTTCAGAGTCAGACAGTGACGTCACATACATAACGAGGTTATATTATCCTGTGAGTTTGTTTTTCAGTACCATGACTACGTACTTCAAACTTAAGATACGGAAAGTGGATGTGGCCAAAGGATGAGTCTCAATGATGGACTGGGAATATCACTGAGTAGTTTTCAGCCTGGATGTTAGCCTGGATAAGTGTTGGAATCCATCAAGACCAAAGTGTAAAAGTGCATGTTATGCCTGTATTTGGTTTCGCCAGCAATGCAGTATTCACCAGCAATGACTACTTGAGCTGGATGAGAATGCTTTACAATATGTGGTTACGGCGCAGCTACTTGTCCACAATCTGAAAAACTCATTGACTTCTGCGGTTTCCTCTTACAGAGTGAGGCCTCTCAATGACCTGCAGGCCTGGAGATTCCAGCCAGGCAGCCAGGGAGGCAGGGAGACACTGAGTGCTACTCCAGCGCCCAATAACAGCAGAAAGTCACCAAGTGACCACAGGCTTATTACACTTACTACTACGATAGTCACTTCTACATCCTCAGCTTTCTGCACCTTTGCCTCATTCAATATTTTAACACTACATTCAACATTTATATTTGCAGAAGAGCGTATAAGCCATCGAGGTTTGCTGAGTTGTGACGACAACTAGTTTGAATGTAATAAACTCAGCAAAAAAATAAACGTCCTCTCACTGTCAACTGCGTTTATTTTCAGCAAACTTAACATGTGTAAATATTTGTATGAACATAACAAGATTCAACAACTGAGACATAAACTGATCAAGTTCCACAGACGTGACTAACAGAAATGGAATAATGTGTCCCTGAACAAAGGGGGGGTCAAAATCAAAAATAACAGTCAGTATCTGGTGTGGCCACCAGCTGCATTAAGTACTGCAGTGCATCTCCTCCTCATGGACTGCACCAGATTTGCCAGTTCTTGCTGTGAGATGTTTCCCCACTCTTCCACCAAGGCACCTGCAAGTTCCCGGACATTTCTGGGGGGAATGGCCCTAGCCCTCACCCTCCGTTCCAACAGGTCCCATACGTGCTCAATGGGATTGAGATCCGGGCTCTGGCAGAACACTGACATTCCTGTCTTGCAGGAAATCACGCACAGAACGAACAGTATGGCTGGTGGCATTGTCAGGACGTTCATCTCATGATGAGCCTGCAGGAAGGGTACCACATGAGGGAGGAGGATGTCTTCCCTGGAACACACAGCGTTGAGATTGCCTGCAATGACAACAAGCTCAGTCCAATGATGCTGTGACACACCTCCCCAGACCATGACGGACCCTCCACCTCCAAATCGATCCCGCTCCAGAGTACAGCCCTCGGTGTAAMGCTCATTCCTTCGACGATAAACACGAATTCGACCATCACCCCTGGTGAGACAAAACTTGTGAACAGCACCTTTTGCCAGTCCTGTCTGGTCCAGCGACGGTGGGTTTGTGCCCATAGGCGACGTTGTTGCCGGTGATGTCTGGTGACGATCTGCCTTACAACAGGCCTACAAGCCCTCAGTCCAGCCTCTCTCAGCCTATTGCGGACAGTCTGAGCACTGATGGAGGGATTGTGCGTTCCTGGTGTAACTCGGGCAGTTGTTGTTGCCATCCTGTACCTGCCCGCAGGTGTGATGTTCGGATGTACCGATCCTATGCAGGTATTGTTACATGTGGTCTGCCACTGTGAGGACAATCAGCTGTCCGTCCTGTCTCCCTGTAGCGCTGTCTTAGGCATCTCACAGTACGGACATTGTAATTTATTGCCCTGTCCACATCTGCAGTCCTCATACCTCCTTGCAACATGCCTAAGGCACGCTCAGGGGACCCTGGGAATCTTTCTTTTGGTGTTTTTCAGAGTCAGTAGAAAGGCCTCTTTAGTGTCCTAAGTTTTCATAACGGTGACCTTAATTGCCTACCGTCTGTAAGCTACCGTCTGTAAGTGTCTTAACGACCATTCCACAGGTGCATGTTCATTAATTGTTTATGGTTCATTGAACAAGCATGGGAAACAGTGTTTAAACCCTTTACAATGAAGATCTGTGAAGTTATTTGGATTTTTACRAATTATCTTTGAAAGACAGGGTCCTGAAAAAGGGAGTTTCTATTTTTTGCTGAGCTTATGATGCATTGATGAATTGTGTATTCCCCCACCCACTCACTGAACTAGCCAATCAGCAGAGTGAGATTTAAGAATACAAAGTTTTGAGATTTTTTAAGAACTCCGTCAGGGTCTCAACTAGGGCTGTGGCAGTCACAGATTTTCTCTTGTTATGTCAGTCACTTAGCCAATGTCAGCAAAAAAAAATCCAATTGCTAAATTAGTTTAGCGGCCAGCTATCTAAACTTGTTATCATGGTCGAATTACCGGCCGAGGTGCCCACATCGATTTTGATMGTCAGTTTCACTCAGATATCATATTAAAAACATTTCTCTCTGCCCCATGGCAAAATGTGTATAATTGCAGGAAACTTGCTTTAAAACTGCAACATTTTATCTACACACCATGGCAAAAAAATTATATTGCACAAATTGAACTCTAATTGAACTTAAAAAATGTCTCTCTGCTGTCAAGAGGGGTGCCACTAAAATRTTTTGCTCACAATGTGTGTGTTTATGGGTACGCAGACCCACGAGCAACTTCGGCCCGTTATGATGAGTTCAGATTTTTTTGTGGCCCCCATCGCCATCAAAGTTTCCATCCCTGCTCTAAACCATCCAAACAACTCACGCCCACAGCGTTCATTTGTCAGCAGTGCACAACTGCAGAGCGTTCATTTGGCAGCAGTACACAACTGCAGAGTTTAAAAAAGGGGAATGCTTACACTTTCAAAAGAAAATGTTTTGAATTGGAAGTTGCAAGGCACAGTCTGAAATCCAAAATGTGTTATCGCTATCATTAATAACTATAATAATTATTGATAGTATATAGCCACCAGCTCTACTGGAACCCAGAACACTTTTCATAGGCTATTCAACTTTTCTCTAACAATGTTTCTGCAAGCAGGGCCGGTTTAATGCAGGGCCTTACAGGGCCTGAAGCCCCTGGGCCCAGTCCCGTGGTGGGCCCAAGAGGTAGAAAAAAACCACAAGATGTTTCAGGAGCCCGTTCTCAATGAGTGTACAGCCTGCTGCTGCTCTGCTAATCATCAGATGCGGGAGGAGAGGAGGTAGGGGGCACACRTGGGTAACTGTGGAGCCCTGCCTTGATTGGGTAACTGATTAATAAAATGTTTTAAATAAACTGCATAATAAATACATGTGACTGGGCAATTGTCTGAGTCAGGGGCAGGCACAAGTCCACAGGGGGCCCAAGAGGCAATAATAAAATCAAATAAATCACATTATTTTTTTCATTATTATTTTTTTATACAACCACAGGAGCCCGTTCTCAATGTTCAAAATATACCAGAGAGCATAATTTAGCCACAGAGGATCAATAGTTTCAGAAAAATTACTGTGGATTACATTTGATCACTAGCACATACAGGTAACTGCCAAAATAAAGGAAACACCAACATAGTGTCTGAAAGGCGCTGCATGGTCAATCTGACGTCAGCAGTGGCCGTGCAGCATTTACGCTGATACGGCCTCTGCAGAAGTCAGGGCTTTCATACTTCTTGCGCTTCGCGGAGCAGGGCAGAGCTGTTGTGAGGGAAGTGAGTTTGTGTTTATACAGGACCTCCTTCCCCCACCTATCATCAACCAATCATGTCAATGCAGAGCTATTCGGAGCCCTTCGCATTGTTACAACATTTGGGAGGCACACGGCGATGCTGTACGGAGCTCAATTTGGCCTCTTGCGGAGCCTCCTGAGGCATGCATTGTGTCACACCCTCCATATGGACCCTCCAACCACATTTTTGGATCAAGCATAAATTAGCTTTTAAAGTGTGTTTGTCCACCACCAGCTGCCAGAACAGCTTCAATGCGAGTTGGCATAGATTCTACAAGTGGACCTAAACCATGCCAGGAAAATGCTTTTGGCAGATACCGGTTGCCTACAGTCGGGAAGGCCGCAATTTGGCCAGCATGCTTGCCAAATATACAGCTTGTTGCGGTGTGGCCATAGACATATAATCAATCCATAGGAGGGTTTTGGAACCTCTTATCCTGGCAATTTGACTATTAAACTCATGGGTACACTAGCAACGGCTGCCAGTCCTGACTTGAATAGGAACTGTCATCTATGGATTATATGTCTATGGTTGGTTGTGGCTGTCTGTTGGCCTTTTGCAAATTTCAAAACACACCTAACACCTAACACACCTAACTCTTAACCCCTGGGAAAAAACATACAGTTTGGAAATGCCTACTGCTGAAAAGAGAAGACGTGTGAACCAATAGAAATATATTTTTTTAATCAATAACCCAATTTTTTGCAAACAGCAGCACTGTTTTTCAAAGTAGCTCATCTTGAGATAGGCTATTGCCAAGACGTGTGCATCGGTCATCACAGTGAGTAGAAGCCTATGGCTTATTCATCATCATTAGTTGAGTCAGCGTGCCACTGGAAATTGTATTTAGTAGCCTACATAGCCTATATATATATAGTGTATATTAACTCCTAATATTGTACAATCTCTTTGTCACTTCATTGGCCTGGGCTATTGTTTGTTGAATTCAAGACC
This sequence comes from Salvelinus sp. IW2-2015, assembly GCF_002910315.2. NCBI lineage: Eukaryota > Metazoa > Chordata > Actinopteri > Salmoniformes > Salmonidae > Salvelinus > Salvelinus sp. IW2-2015. The sequence continues at coordinate 37,571,263 of NC_036855.1, read as the reverse complement.
AGATTGATCTCAGTTTGTCAGTGTCAGAGTAGCCACTCATTTCGGTCATTTGTGTGGTATTAAATAAGATTCAGCTAATGTATTTTATCATGTAAATGACGTAGAATTGCATGAAGTTCATTTTTAAAATGCCCATTTTTTTCGGACCCTGCTAAAAATGCCTCTCCTCAACAGTAGCCTAGGACACATGACAAGTGTTATTATGGCTTTATTAAAAGGGCTTTTTCTTCAACAAATCACATATAAAAAAAAATGTTTAAGGAACTCCGGCTTTCAACTGACTCTTGAAAGTTGTAATAGTAGGATGCATTTTCAAAATTGGGTAGTGCATCACCAGTTTTCCTCTTGTCATGTCCGTCAGTGCATACCTTAGAGCAGGGTTTCCCAAACTCGGTTCTGGGCCCCCAGAACCAAGTTTGATGGTGAGTTGGTTATTTGAATCAGCCCCARGATCGAGTTTGGGAAACCCTGCCTTAGAGAGCTATTTATAACTTGTCAGAAATGTCCAGATCAACTAGCCCATGTCAGCTAKATTTTGTTGTAATATTTGAGTCACTCAAATATCACATGAATACACATTAGACATGACAAAATGTATAGAATTGCTACAAAACAATTGCTTTAAAAYGGCTAAATGTTCTCGGCACCCCGTGACGAAATATGTAGAATTGCAGGAAATACGTTTTAAACCTGCAAAATGTTCTCTCTGCCAACAAGAGGGGTGTGAACAGTTTGTGTCATGAACAGTGCTTGTGCCCACAGAAATATAGATCCCCAATGCTGGMAGGGGGGCTTCARTAAAAATGTTTGGGAACCCCTACTCTAAAATATAGGCTWGTAGTTCAGACAAATAACGTGTTTATGTCATAGCTGAGAAATCCAAAATGAAAATAGTAAGGAAAAAGATTAGCCCACACATTGGGATCGGAGTGAGTGAGGGAATTCTCTTCACATAATAGGGATCATTCATTCATTGACACAGACATGATTCCAACTTTGTATTATTGTGTGCTCTCAAGAAAGTGAACATGCATTTCTTCTGGAATGTATGGAAACGCATTGGAGTTAAAACAGCTGCACAGATGTTCAGAAGTGAGTTAAATCATGATCAATCTTATAGATAAGAGATGAAGGGGAGAGCTGTTTTGTTTGGATAATTTGTACTCACCCCCCAACTCCAGCTGTTTTGAGTTTGGAGTACAGGGCATTGTCCGGCTCCATAGCGGTTACTTCATTCTTTCTTAAGAGTTTTTACAACGGTCCAGAGTGGCATGAGACATACGCAAATCATTTCCATTGCAGCTGATCCTTAAAACTTCGAAAGGGAACCAAAAAAGCACCGGTAATAAGAGATCAATAACGTGTCTTCCTCCTTTCTCAATGTCGTTCCGTTATCTTCCTTCAGGAGTTCTTTACATAGAAGAAACTTCGACCTACAGAGCTCCATCGGAGTGTTACTTTTCCGCGCGAAAGAACCGACTCCAGGTAAATGTCTGTGGGGAGAAGTACAATCTCTTACACACTCATACGAGCACGGTGAAATGAATGTATGGCGACCGCCTTGTACGCCGACGTTTCTAATATACAAGATATCGTGGAGTGAGTGAGGGAATTCTCTGCTCGGGACTCAGAGAAACACACCTCCTTCTTTCGCCTCAGCTGATATTGAAGGAGGAAACAAATGTAACACACATGAATGGTGTAAAGAAGAAGAGACATTTCTTTGGAAGGTGTGTATTGCTTGGAATGCTAAACCTTCTAAAATTGCACTTTTCCTTAGTAAGTAGACCATGTATGCAGATTTAATTTAGTGCCATACATGACCTAGACCTCTGACTTCATCAGAATCAGTCTTGTCAGCCTGGTCTCATAGACTAGACTTAACATAGTAAACGTAAATCCATTACRCTCAAAWTAGTATATGTTATGTTTGGGATGGTTACACAAGACAGAAGGGTACTTAATAAGGCGAAAACGAAAGTAGGWATGTTGGTTGGGCATATAACTTACAACCCAAAAGTTGTGTGTTTGAATCTCATCACGGACAACTTGCATGTTAGCTAATTAGCAACCTTGCGACTACTTACTACTTTTGAGTTACTTTGCAACTACTTAGCATGTTAGCTAACCCTTCCCCTAAACCTTAATCCTTGAACCTAACTCGTAACCCTAACCTTAACTCCTAACCCCTAGCATAGCTAACATTAGCATTAGCCACCTTGCTAACGTTAGCGACAACAAATTCGAATTCGTAACATATCATACGTTTTGCGATTTGTAACAGTTTGTACGAATTTCAATTCATAACATCATACACATTGTAATACATATCATATGAAATGGATGATGGACATGCACAAATTAATACATACCATACCTATYATACTAAGTGAGTGTTGGATTTACTATGTTACRTCTACCCCTGAGTCCATGTTGGCCTTGTCTCTGGATAGGTAAGAGTAGCCTTCAGCTRTCCAGTTATTTATGGGCCAGGTGACAGGTCTAGACTGTAGGCAGCTGCATGGCTGATTGTTTGTTTACCCAGCACACTTGTTTTGTCTGGGGCAAGGTGCCTGGTGCCACCTTGGTGTTTCACTTCTCTCCAACACAGCAAATGTACATTTACATTAGGGGAAATGTAAAAGAGAAACAGGTATAGCTATAAAAAAAAATGTTTTAAACAATACCTGCTACAAAATAAAGTATCTCCTTATTCCTTCTTAGTCCTTRCAGTACCAGGCTAGTTAGATAGTGTATTGTACACCAGCCAATTTTTGGTTGTTTCTACGTTCTCCTGACCCAATGAAGAGGACTACCATGCATGCCTGACAAGCTGACAGTGACGATTTCATTGCTCAGGAGATTTCCTCTGAAGTTACGAGTTGCCTGTCATCCTTATCCTGTTCTACAAAACCAGAGAGCCAATTGCTACGGAGAAGTCACAGTCAAATGGCGGGGTGGCGAGACGCCTTGAATGAAGAGTGAACTGTGCTGCCTGCCTGCAGAGGACATGCTCATCTCCCCTGTTGACCTCCTGCCTCTGCTTCCAACTTAACTATCGCTCCATCTGTTGCAGGCTTGAAAYACCCAAAACGTTAAACTCGGGCTCAAAATCAAACTCCAGACCTACTCTAACATATATCTGTATTATTTGATTCGTGTTTGTTTYGCTTTTTCGAGTGCTTTGAGATAATATTTGTAATGAACAGCGCTAGAGAAGTTGAATAAATTATTATTATTTGTTTTATTTATTTTTTATTGTATCCTGTGCTGTTCACTGACTTTTTAGTGTTCCAGGCCATATAGCTGCCTATCCTCCCTGCCCACCTTACCTACAGTCAGTACTGTATGTACGCTCATGCCTGTGAGCCGGAGCCAGTGTAGAGCTCTGCTGCTTACCTAGCCCAAAGGCCGGCAGATGGCGATATTGAGTCGTTTCAGTCTTACCATCCAAACGCATTGTATGCAGCTGGCAAATACACTCCTATACCCCGTGGACCGGTTTGAACCGAAACATTCTCCATTTAAGCTACAAAGGCATCGATTTCCTMCTTAACWAGATTTATTGGAGAGAAGGTGRAAAAAAAAGGGGGAAATATGCAGACATTATAAAACACAATTTTCCATCACAATGCTAAAGTGGCTAATGCCTAGGAATGCGAGTTCCAGATGGGCAGGGCACAACATCAGGAGTACTATTAGCCACTAGCATGGTGGTGGAAAATGGTGTTTCATAAAGAAAGTATGCATGTTTTCCCAGTTTTTTTTCTGCCTTGACATTATCTWAGGAGGAAATCGATGCCTTTGCAGCCTGAATGGAGAATGTTTTAGGTACTAACCAGTCCACAGGGATACAAGTGTATTGCCGGCTGCATACAATGCGTTTGGACGGTAAATTGAAACCATCAATCCAGATTAAATGTCGCCATCTGCTGGCCTTTCGGATACTGCCTACCCTGCTCCTGCTGCTGCTGCAGTCSTGTGCTGTGAAATTCCTCTGTCCTCATTGACCCGCCCTCAACAAACACGCAGTGACAGTGTCCAGTCGAGCCCCAACAGAGCGTCGATTCAGCTCCCTGCAACTGGATCCCCCGTTCCTGAGCCTGGGCTCCCAGCACACAGAGCCCCTCACAGTTCTCCACTCACAGCCAGCTAGGACTAGGGTTGCGTCCCAAACGCCACCCTATTCCTTATATAGTGCACTACTTTTGACCAGCTCTGGGCACAATAAAGGGAATAGGGTGCCATTTGGGATGCATCCCAGGAAGAGTGCACACCACCTTGAAAGAGCACATCCCATGTACCTGTCTGAGCTTACATGTCTGATGGTAGATTTTGTTACTTCAAACTTTTATTTCRCAGACAATGGAGGCAATGTCCGAGAAGTCGAAGCAGAGCAGGCACAGCAGAGCAGTTAGGTTTTGAGTGTTGAGGGTTTTTTGTTTCAGCACTGTAGGTTTGCGATGAGGGATAGCTTAGGTTACTGTACGTAAGTCGTGAGAGCAAGCAAACTGAGAATGGATCAACATTGTAGTTACTCCACAATACTAACCTAATTGACAGAGGGAACAGAAGGAAGCCTTTACAGAAAAAAAATATCCAAAACATGTCTCCTGTTTGCAACAAGGCACTAAAGTAATACTGCAAATAATTTTGCAAAGCTATACATTTTTTTTGTCCTGAATACAAAGTGTTATGTTTGAGGCCAATCCAATACAACACATTAGTGAGTACCACTCCATATTTTCAAGCATAGTGGCGGCTGCATCATGTTATGGGTATGCTTGTAATCATTTCAGGATAAAAAAGAAACAGAATGTAGCTAAGTACAGGCAAAGTCCTAGAGGAAAACCTGGATCAGTCTGCTTTCCACCAATTCACCTTTCAGCAAAACAATAACCTCAAACTCAAGGCCATATCTACACTGGAATTGCTTATCAAGAAGACAGTGAATGTTCCTGAGTGATTACAGTTTTGACTTAAATCTACTTGAAAATCTATGGTAAGATCTGAAAATGGTTACCTAACAATGATCAACAAGCAATTTGACAGAGCCTGAGGAATTTCTTAAATAATAATGGGCAAATATTRCACAATCCAGGTGTGGAAAGCTCTTAGAGATTTACCCAGAAAGACTCACAGCTGCAATCTCTGCCAAAGGTGCATCTACAAAGTATTGACTCAGGGGTGTGAATACTTATGTAAATGACATATTTCTGTATTTTATTTTCAATAMTTTTGCTAACATTTCTAGAAACATGTCTTCACTTTGTTATTATGGATATTGCATGTAGATGGGTAAGAAAAATAAAATAAATCATTTAATACATTTTGAATTCAGGCTGTAACAAAACAAATGTGGAATAAGTCAAGGGGTCTGAATACTTTCTGAAGGCACTGTAGCAAACAGCTCCAACAAATATCATACAGTAAAACCAGGTTTTTAAAAGAGTGAAAGGCCAAGACCTGGAGGCCAGTTTATATATAAGTGTTTTATGAGTTGATTTTCTACCACTAATCACATATGACTGCCATGTTGGAACCCCTGTCTTTAACTATTGGCAGGTGTGGACGACTCTGTGATCATTCTTTATTCCAGACTAGGGAGGTAATGGAAGTCATCTGGCCGTTTATACCCTGCTWTTACAATGGAAGGTAGAAGTTCCGTGTCTGCAGGAAATTGGAGGATTTTTCCTGCAGACAGAGTCAATGTGTATGGCCAGTAACCCTATACCCTATCTGTCCAGTGTCCATATGGATCACATGCACATACTAGACCAGTCATGTATAGAATTGATGAGTTGAATTGGATTGATATACAGCGGGATYCAAAATKATTAACASCCCTGATAAAGATGAGCAATAATGACTGTGTAAAATAAATAGTTCAAATACTAAGCTATTTGTATGCTCCAAAAATKGGAAATTCTATTATTTTATATGAATACAATTGCTCAGAGAAAGAGATTTTGTTTATCTTCAAAAAGTTAAAGATTCTTATAAATAAAGTAGTCAAAAGTGTAGTATTTGGTCCCATATTCCTGCATCAAGCTTGTGACTCTACAAACATTTTCAGACCGTTTTGGTTGTATTTCAGATTATTTTGTGCCCAAAATATTTTTTATTTATTTAACCTTTATTTCACTAGACAAGTTAGTTAAGAACAAATTCGCTCTAAATAATGTATTGTGTCATTTGGAGTCACTTTTATTATAAATAAGAATAGAATATGTTTCTAAACACTTCTACGTCAATGTTCTACCATGATTACTTATAATCCTGAATGAATCGTAAATAATGATGATTGAGAGTTACAAAGGGTCAAATATCATACCCTCAAGACTAACCTATACTAACCTCTCACCATTACCAATAACAGGGGAGATTAGCATGTCTTGGGGGTATGATCTTTAACCCCCTGTTACTTTCTCACTCATAATCTGAAAGACACCCAAAAACATTGCAAATGCATCCAACAAGTTTGCAGAGTCACAAGCCTGATGATGATTTTTGCTAAGATCCTCATTAGCCGACGCCAATGGCAACACCTAGTCTTCCTGGGGTCCTACACATAACGAAAAAGACAACGACTTTAAAATGTACATACATTTAAAACATTAACATAGACATTACAGACTTACACTACCGTTCAAAAGTTTGGGGTCACTAAGAAATGTTTAGTTTTTGTGAGAAAAGCWAATTTTTTATCCATTAAAATAACAYMAAATTKATCAGAAATACAGTGTAGAMATTGCTAATGTTGTAAATGACTATTGTAGCTGGAAACGGCTGATTTTTAATGGAATATCTACATAGGTGTACAGAGGCCCTGTAACGGTTTTCTTCTGTGGAAGAAGGAGAGGACCAAAGCGCAGCGTGATTAGTGTTCATCATKTTTAATAAAAGACAATAAACTGAACACTTCCAAAATACAAAACAACAAACGTGAAAACCGAAACAGTTCTATCTGGTGCAGACACACAAAGACTGAAAACAACCACCCACAAAACCCAACAGAAAACAGGCTACCTAAATATGGTTCCCAATCAGGGACAACGATTGACAGCTGCCTCTGATTGAGAACCATATCAGGCCAAACACAGAAAAACCAACACAGAAATGAAAACATAGATTAACCCACCCAACTCACGCCCTGACCATACTAAATAAAGATTAACAACAGGAATAAAAGGTCAGAACGTGACAGGCCCATTACCAGCAACCATCACTCCTGTGTTCCAATGGCACGTTGTGTTATAATCCAAGTTTATAATTTTAAAAGGCTAATTGATCATTAGAAAACCCTTTTGCATTTATGTTAGCACAGCTGAAACTGTTGTCTGATTAAAGAAGCAATAAAACTGTCCTTCTTTAGACTAGTTGAGTATCTTGAGCATCAGCATTGGTATGTTTCGATTACAGGCCCAAAATGTCCAGAAACAAATAACTTTCTTCGGAAACTGATCAGTCTATTCTTGTTCTGAGAAATTAAGGCTATTCCATGCGAGAAATTGTCAAGAAACTGAAGATCTCGTACAACGCTGTGTACTACTCCCTTCAAAGAACAGCGCAAACTGGCTCTAACCAGAATAGAAAGAGGAGTGGGAGGCCCCGGTGCACAACTGAGCAAGAGGACAAGTTCATTAGAGTGTCTAGTTTGAGAAACAGACACCTCACAAGTCCTCAACTGGCAGCTTCATAATAATAAATAKTACCCACAAAACACCAGTCTCAACTTCAACAGTGAAAAGACGACTCAGGGATGCTGGCCTTCTATGCAGAGTTGCAAAGAAAAATCCATAWCTCAGACTAGCCAATAAAAAGAAAAGATTAAGATGGGMAAAAGAACACAGACACTARACAGAGGAAGATTGGAAAAAAGTGTTATGGACAGATTAATCAAATTTTGAGGTGTTCGGATATGTCTGTTGCCCAAAATAAATTCAATTCAATTCAGTAACAAAGAAGAACATTCGTGAGACGCAGAAAAAATGGCCAGTACAGTCACCGGATCTCAACCCTATTGAGCTGTTGTGGGAGCAGCTTGACCATATGGTACGTGACTTCCGGCGCCGACAGAGATGGCCGCCTCGCTTCGCGTTMCTAGGAAACTATGCAGATTYTTTACGTGTTATTTCTTACATTGGTACCCCAGGTAATCTTAGGTTTCATTACATACAGTCGGGAGGAACTACTGAATATAAGAGCAACGTCAACTCACCATCATTACGACCAGGAATATGACTTTCTTTGCTGTGTTTTGCCTTCCACCCAGGACAATGGATCTGATCCCAGAGCCGGCGAACCTAAACAACGTCGCCGTAAAGGGGCAAACGAAGCGGTCTTCTGGTCAGGCTCGGAGACGGCACATCGCGCCCGCTCCCTAGTCATACTACTCGCCAATGTCCAGTCTCTTGACAACAAGGTTGAAAAATGAAAATCGCGAGCAAGGGTTGCCTTCCAGACGAGACATCAGAGACTGTAACATTCTTTGCTACACGGAAACATGGCTCACTCGAGAGACGCTATCGGAGTCGGTGCAGCCAGCTGGTTTCTTCACGCATTGCGCCGACAGAAACAAGCATCTTTCTGGTAAGAAGAGGGGCGGGGGGTATGCCTTATGATTAACGAGACGTGGTGTGATCATAACAACATACAGGAACTCAAGTCCTTCTGTTACCTGACTTAGAATTCTCACAATCAAATGTCGACCGCATTATCTACCAAGGGAATTCTCTTCGATTATAATCACAGCCGTATATATTCCCGCCCAACCAGACACATCGATGGCCCTGAACGAACTTTATTTGACTCTATGTAAACTGGAAACGCACAGTATCCTGAGGCTGCCTCCATTGTAGCTGGGGATTTTAATTAACAAGGCTAATCTGAAAACAAGACTCCCTAAATTCTATCAGCATATCGATTGCGCAACCAGAGGGCTGGTAAAACCCTGGATCATTGTTATTCTAGCTTCCGCGACACATATAAGGCCCTCCCCCGCCCTCCTTTCGGAAAAGCTGACACGACTCCATTTTGTTGCTTCCAGCCTACTGACAGAAACTTACAAGAAGCTCCCACGCTCAGTCTGTTCAACGCTGGTCCGACCAAATCTGATTCCACGCTTCAAGGACTGCTTCGTCACGTGGATTGGGATATGTTCCGTATTGCGTCCAACAACAACATTGACGAATACGCTGATTCGGTGAGCGAGTTCATTAGAAAGTGCATCGGCGATGTCGTACCCACAGCAACTATTAAAACATTCCCAAACCAGAAACCGTGGGATTGATGGTAGCATTCGCGCGAAACTGAAGCGTGAACCACTGCTTTTAACAGGGCAAGGTGACCGAAACATGACCGAATACAAAAAGTGTAGCTATTCCCTCCGCAAGGCAATCAAACAAGCTAAGCGTAGTATAGAGACAAAGTAGAGTTGCAATTCAACGGCTCAGACACAAGAGGTATGTGCAAGGTCTACAGTCAATCACGGATTACAAAAAGAAACCAGCTCTGTCGCGGACCAGGATGTCTTGCTCCAAGACAGACTACATAACTTCTTTTGCTCGCTTTGAGGACAATCAGTGCCACTGACACGGCCCGCTACAAAACCTGCGGAATCTCCTTCACTGCAGCCGACGTGAGTAAAACATTTAAACGTGTTAACCCTCGCAAGGCTGCAGGCACAGACGGCATCCCCAGCCACGTCTTCAGAGCAACCGCAGACCAGCTGGCTGGTGTGTTTACGGACATATTCTATCAATCCTTATCTCAGTCTGCTGTTCCCACATGCTTTCAAGAGGGCACCATTGTTCCTGTTCCCAAGAAAGCTAAGGTAACTGAGCTAAACGACTACCGCCCCGTAGCACTCACTTCCGTCATCCTGAAGTACTTTGAGAGACTAGTCAAGGACCATATCACCTCCAGCCTACCTGCCACCCTAGACCCACTCCAATTTGCTTACCGCCCCAATAGGTCCACAGATGACGCAATCGCAACCACACTGCACACTGCCCTAACCCATCTGGACAAGAGGAATACCTATGTGAGAATGCTGTTCATCGCCTACAGCTCAGTATTTAACACCATAGTACCCTCCAAACTCGTCATCAAGCTCGAGACCCCGCCCTGTGCAACTGCGTACTGGACTTCCTGACGGGCCGCCCCAGGTGGTGAGGGTAGGTAACAACATCTCCACCCCTGATCTCTCCTCAACA